>NC_134178.1:17947822-18247822 GCF_964188355.1 Buteo buteo
TCAGCGATAGCCAAAACGTTGGTGTGTTTTACTTACAGATGCAAAGCACAGCATCATAGGGGCTGCTATGAAGACAGTTAACTCCATCCCAGCCAGACCCACTAGACGCATGCATGTAAAAATCTGTGCTTGTTGGAAAAATGGAAATGCACATTCTTACAGATGCACATATGTATGAATTTGCCTAGAAGCAAAAATGCTCCCAGATCTCATACAATACCAAAGCATTCTGACCTAACCAGTAATCTGCTTTGAGATAATAAAATCATCACTACTTAAAACAAATTTTACCTTCCTGTTACTACTTATTTCCCATTTTGTGTAAAAAAAGTTTCATCTTTTTTTCCTCTGTTCTGTTTTCTGTAAACTGAGATATCAAACTTTACTATACTTAATTAAAAAAAAAAGTGATCTGGAATCATTGCAAGTGACTAAGTAGAATTACTAAGGAGAATTACCTACAGAATGCAATGAAGTTTTGCTTAATATAAGCAATATAGCTGCAATATCCCACTTTTTTTTAATAGACCTATGTAATATTAGACACAATGCTACCAATTCCTGAGCACTGTCAATTTTCACTGATGTTTAAGATACAGATTCATACAGACTCAGTTCAAAACTGTGACACAACAATTCATGCACTGACTTCAACGGATCTGCACAAAGCTGGTTGGGCCTTTTTGTGTAATGCTGCTAAACTAAACCTTGAAAAGCTGAAGCAGTATAGCTGTTTCTCTTTTTAATGTCAGCTTAAAATATGCAAAAGTATTCTTAGGTATGGCACATGGATAGCTGCAGACTAATAGCTACCAAGCAAGAATATTCTTACCTCACAGAATATAAAATTTTAGGTTCCCCTTATGATTCTTTTTCTGTTATTTAGGCTTCTCTCTACTTCAGCATCCCTTCCTGCCCCTTAGGGTGGGACAATGTAGAGTACAGATGTTGAGTCTGATTTTGGAGCTGCTAAGCACTACTTTAATTAAAGCTCCTGGGAGCTATGAATGGTCTGTTCCAGTGAAAATTAGGGCCCTTATGCTTATCACTAATTGATTCAGTCAATTTGTTAACACACCTAAATCAGCTTTTAATGGACATGGTAAATTACTGGTTTCCATCTAATTGCAATCCATTTATAAAATATTAATGTAATTTAGAGAAACTGATGTAATCCGAAACAAACCTCATTTCTATCGCTACATGTCTACTGTCTTTTTCTGCAGGAAGATCCCTATGTTATGTACAAGAAGTCTGACAAGCCCTTGTATGGAAATGACAGATTCGAGGGTTATTGCCTGGACTTATTAAAGGAGCTGTCGAATATTTTAGGCTTCATCTATGAGGTCAAACTAGTTTCTGATGGTAAATACGGAGCCCAGAATGACAAAGGAGAGTGGAACGGGATGGTCAAAGAACTCATAGATCATGTAAGATTGAATCCCTCTCTCTTTATTCTCCTTCCACCTGTGGTATTTTATATGAAGCCACCCCAAACGAAATGTTTGCTTTAGTTTTCATTTTTTTACAGCCACTGGTCTGTCTTTACTTCCAGTTGTCAGAGTAGGAAGTCACATCGGTATGTCTGAACCAACAGTTTGCAGGTGTGGGGAGGAACCTGCCCTGCTGCAGTGGGGCAGCAGGCACCGTGCTAGCATGGGTCCTGCCCACCCCTTGGCTACAGACTCCAATGGCAAAGGCTGAGCTTCCAGCTCACCGCTGCCCTGCCGCAGCCTCTGACATAGTCCCCGTGGACATAGTCCCTGCCCAGACGCTCTGGCAGTCCTCGCCCGCGGTCTGCCCCGTGGCACCGGACTGAGCCCCGTGTCCCTGGTCATACCTCTCCTACTCACGTGAAAGTCACAAATGTCCCTCTGCCTGCAAAAAAGAGGAAACAGAGTATCGTTTACCCAATACTACCCTAACAATGTTAAATTTTGTTGCACACTTCAGATTTATAGTCAAATTTGGTTTAGTTTTTAATACTTGGGGGGAAAAAATGGAAGGAATAGTAGACCGTTTGCTGAACATGAAAAAGAATGAGTATTTTCCCATTTGTGTTTTCAGAAAGCTGATCTGGCCGTTGCTCCTCTCACTATTACCTATGTAAGAGAGAAAGTAATTGATTTTTCCAAGCCCTTCATGACGCTGGGAATCAGTATCTTGTACCGGAAGCCCAATGGGACAAACCCTGGTGTTTTCTCCTTTTTAAACCCTCTTTCTCCTGATATTTGGATGTATGTTCTCCTAGCCTGCCTTGGAGTCAGTTGTGTCCTCTTTGTCATTGCAAGGTAAGTCGAAGACATAGTTTTAGATGCATCCACATTAACTACCTCTCCTCCCATAGGTGTTGCATGGGCTCTGCAAAGTAGATACCGTGTAATACTATCCTAAGGGTTTTATCCAGTCCTAAAACATTATGTTCTAGAAAGTCTCTTAGTATTTTCACATCAACACTGCTATCACTTTTATATATTGCGATGTGATGATATTTTACTTTCCTTAAGGGCTGAATGGAGAGAAATATCCAATGAAATGTGTCAGCCTTTCTTTGTCAGTACACACCACCTCAGCAGACTACGTGTTGAAAAGCAGTTTGTATTACTTGCATGTAAGCGCTTCTCTTTTCCACTAACTGCATATAGTTAAAACGTGTGAAAGAGGATGTGAACATATTTTTGCTGAAGGATGTTAATTAGCTCAGCTAATTTCCCCTTGAAAATACAAGATAATGTGACTGGGAACCTGAGGGGACAATCTGCAAGGTGAAATATGCCCAAGGCTCTCTCCCAGCACTGTCCTGAGGTGCACCCTGCCTGTCAGTGGCAGGGTCCCAGTGATGTTCCTTATTCAAAACCAACAGGAAATAAGCACGTACACACCACTTTTCCAAATTAAGCCAAAGCTCATCGAGTTCTCAAAGGCAGGTGTGCCACAAAGTTTCTGGACCAGTGGACCACAGTCACTTCTCCAGAGGGCCAGCAGGGCACTCTATACCCTTATCATTGAACTTTACCTTAAAAACTCTAGACAGCTGATATAGTTTCACAAACTGGGTGCAAGCTGCTTATCGTGTCCTCAGAGACCCTGGACCACAGTCTGGGAGTCAGTTGCTCCAGGGCTTTGAACAAGAGCAAACCAAGCATGAAAGAAAATGAACTTAGAAACTTGTCAGAGGAAACTGGTCATTTGAGGCATACTTTTTTCTATACTCCTGAATAAACCTGGACTCTGAAGTGGCATAGTTATTGTCCTTTTCTTCAGATAGTAGCCTTGGAATTTTATTTCCAACCCTGTTTATTTGATCTCATCCTATCCTTCATTTTTTCTTTTTTATAATTTAAAACATAAATAGTTTTATTAATGCTTCACAGAGATTCATGCTTTGGTTCTTTTTGCTGAGGATCCCTAATTAAGCCTTTCCCCACTTCTGTTATGTATTGTTTTGCATATACAACAATATATTCCACATTAATAAAGTAAATGGAAAATAGCCTGAGAAAACTTTTATACTATGAAATATAAGAACTGAATTGATGTATCATTGGAAGTCCGCACATTCACATCACAGCAAAAGTAACAGAAATGCTGCAGTTTTTATTGCAAATGATGGCATTCAACTTTAAAGAGGTCAGCAATAATGTATATATTCCAATGTATACATACATATACCTCTTTCAAAGGTCATAAAATAATTGTAATCTGCATCATTATTTCCGATAATGTAGCACATTGTGCCTGACTTCCACTTCTGTGTGAGCCAGGTCAAATTAAGCTCTTGCTGCTCTTCCTCCAATTCACTGTTTTCTTTTAATCAAAAGGCACAGCCCTGCAAAACCTTTACTCACACGAGCAGTTCTGCTGAGAGTGACTGGCCTCAGACACACATTTCTCCGTGGTCCACTGAACAACCCTTGTTCCAGGTGGACAACCTATGTGAATGCTTTGCTTGTTGGCATGTTTCTATACTGGTACCAAAGTACAGAAATATGTGGGATTTGCTATTTCCTTTAAATTGCTGAGAATGTAAAGAAGGAGGAGGGAATTAGAGGAGGAGAGGTCATGGGTTAACTTATTAGTGTTGGCCCTAGGTAAAAGAAAGAGTTTATCCATCCCTGGCAGCTATGGGACTGTATACAATTAGTCATGACTTCCCACAAGCTCTTGCAGTGGCTCACTGTACCATAAATAATAACTCTTACTGTACGCAAATCATGATCTCATTCATGACTAATATTAAATCTGCTCGACTGTGACAGATTGAGTTTTCTGCAGTTGCGTGCCAAGACTAAAAACATCCCACAGTCCTCTCCACCTCAGAAAAAGCGGAAGGGAAAACAAAGCCCAAGTTATCCTTGGTGCTTCTATTTTTCAAAATAACAGCATCAAGTTTGCAAAAATAAATAAGCATCAGGGTCCTCTGCCTGCTCGCAGAGCTGCCTACACGCAGATGCGTGGCCAGGAGCAAACCAAAGGGAAACGCACAGTGCTCACAAATCATCAGCTGTGAAACCTGTTTGCTTTTCTTGGCTGTTAAATATTGCTCCAAATCACAGTGTAGCCTTTGGGTAAATCCGTAAGTTCGCCCTGTGTAACTGTTATGTTTTATTTCCGAAATCTTTCTAAAAAGCAGTAGTTCCAGGAGCAGCGTAACTAATGAAGCCCGATTTCCCTACAGATTTGTGTCTCATGGTGGACTGTGATGCAAATTGAAGTTTGTTTGTCTGTTTGTTTGCTTTCCCTGCAGCTGAAGGACTTGTAGGCGATCTTTCCCATGCGGATTAACTGATACGTAACGAGTTGTGAGCTCATCCTGAAGCTTCTTTCCTAGTGGGGCTACTAGTGCAATGTTTCACAACACTGCAGGAGCATAATAACCCCTAAGGCCTCTATCTATTTGTCAAATGTGCTAAAATTAGCTAAAAGGCTTATATGTCATTAGAGGTATAGACCCCTCCACATTCATAACACACAGCACAAAACCTGACACAAAAAAATATCAAGTTTGCATATCATTCTCACAACCCACCTATTTTAGGAAAAGAGGAAATGAGTGTACTAGTTTAGCAAAACAGTTAATATAATTTTCTGAATGTTTATTTTTTTCTGACACAAATGCTTTTTTTGAACTGATGCCTAAAAGCAGCGCCTAATTAGATCACAACTACATACGCTGAAGAAGTACACAAAATTGTGTTTACATGTCATCTTGATTTACTCTAGACTTTATAAATTTTAATTCAGTCCAAGATGCTAAGCCATTCTTACAGTCCACATCTAGACCTGTTCACATATCCAAATACATCAAGATTTCTGTAAGATTTGCCCAGTGTTTCAGCAAATACTAGTTAGATTGGTTTTAAGAACCTCAGAAGCATCCACTTTTTAATGCTGCCACAGTAAATTAGATGGTTAACAGTATTTTGACATCAGTTCATGGAAGACAAATACTTGGGAATAAGTTTCATAGACTGGGATAATCATCCTGTTATTTCTTCAGACTTTTCAGCAGCTGAATAATTTCTCATTTGTCTTTGAGCCTTATGTATAGCCCTGGCATTGTTATATTAATTTTTAAACTCAGACACTGAAGTTTTTATCGCTGTGAAGGGTTACAGACTGACAAAGCTCTTTTCCTAAGTACACTGGCAGTGAATGAACAAGGTGTTCTCTGCCAAGATTACCCTTTACTGCTAATGCCATATCAGCTGTGCTGTTGATGTCAATGATGGTAGAGCTAGGTAGCTGAGGTAACCACCAGTGGTGAATAATGCCATACCGAGCCTATACAAAAGGGTGCTTAGACAACCTTGAGCGTCTCATCTTTATCAGAAACCTCAGCATAGCTACTTCTGAGGGCCCAAAGAGGGAGAAAACCAGGGGAAAACAGCCAGGAGAACAGAAGGCCTGAGCAGTGAAATAGAGCTGAATTGTAACCCAGCCTCTTCTTAGAGCTCAGCACGGCAACAGAAGCACAAGAAGAAAACAGGCTTTTATTTCAAAGTGAAACAGAAATATATACCCTAGTACCACATTAAAATATATACCCAGAGCTATAATAATCATTCCAGTCCAGCAGAAAGAGTTTTGCTGACAGAATTTCATTGCCACTTCCTAGCAATTGCTGCTTTGCTCTTTCGGTGATGGGGACATTTGTGTCCAACCTACTGAATGTGGCTGTTGTCTGAAACAATGCAAGATCCCAGCCTTGGGCTTCCCAGTCAGGTCAGGCAGAGTTATTTGTATGTCTTCTTACTGTCCTGTGTTAGCACTCTGGGACCCTGTGGGTGAATGCTCAGCGTAGGTCCTCTTCACTTCTATGGTGATTGGCAGCTCAGACAACCTACAGGTCCTAATTCTGGGTCTCTTGTTAAGGATGTGTCTCCACTGTGTCTGCACAAACTGAGTTGGGCACAATGGCAGTACTACAGAACAGTTGCTTCCATTATTCTAGCAAAAATTTGAAACATATAACTTGGTGATTGCTTTTCTTTCAACTGGTGTATGCAGAACTGTTGTATCTTGAACCTGAAAACTGCGTCTTTTGTTACAATTTTTAATACTATCATACTAGTTATGGTAATATTGTGCAGCTAATGGCATCCTAAGCTACATACTGTTTCAATTAGTGGGTTCATTATTATCAGAGTTCATTACTTCAGCTAAGCAAGGCACTCTGCTTGCAACTGCGCATAAATTCAACACTTAATTGTATTGTTGAAACAGTAATTAAAATGTATTGGCGTGACATTGTCAATGAAAGCTATATTCATAACCGTCATGAGAAAGCACACAGCAAGCCACGCAGCAGTGGGAAGCAACAGCAAGCAAGGTCCCTTGGGGAGAAATGGTCCTTCAGGTAGCTCTGCCGAGTGGTGCACAGAGCAGAAGGGGCACGGGTTGCGGTTGCAGGACGGTGGGCGGGGAATAGAGCGGAGTTCTTCTGCTAAAGGCAATCCTCTGCGTAATTCTCTCCCAGCAGTGCCAACAACATGGCCCTAGGGCTTTCAGGCACTGCAGTTGCACCCGAAGGCCTTCAGACCATCGGCAGCCTTTTCTTCTGCTGCGCTGCCGCGGCGGCCTCGCGCAGGGAGAGCGCGTTCGGCATCCAGCATCTCAACCACAGACAGCTAACGAGGGTTGCCTTTGGCGGGCTGCTTCTCCTTCACTCTTTTCTCAGTGCTTTACCAAGGAGCAGCCACGTGGCTTCCAGTTGTCCCCCCGTCCCTGCAAATGCCTGTCTGTCCGTCTGCCCGTCAGCGGTGCGGGCAGGGAAGCTGTGGGGCGCCGCGGCAGCCTCAGCCTCGAGCGCGGGAGGAGACGGGGAGCAGCCCTGTGCTAGGTGCAGGACTGTGAAAGCAGCTCCTGGCATTGCAGCGCTGCTCCGCAGCTCGCACCAGGCAGCTGCGAGACGTCCCGTGGACAGCCTTTCAGCCGAGGTTTTCTTTTTCTTGTTTCCTTCATTAAGTCCTCACTTTGTGCGTTGTTCAGCAGGTTTGCTGCCGCTGTGTGTACTCTATTTGATGTTTACAGATTGTTTCTGTTAACTGCCACAGGTTTACACCATATGAATGGTATAACCCCCACCCGTGCAACCCAGACTCAGATGTGGTGGAAAACAATTTTACTTTACTAAATAGTTTCTGGTTTGGAGTTGGAGCTCTCATGCAGCAAGGTACACCGGTTACACTTCGTTATCGCACACGTCCCACAGTCTGCTCAAGGGCTTCTGTGCTGGTAAACTCCACCCTCTGTAAATACGATGTGTACTGTAAAACCTGATCTCAGAAACTGAGCGATAGAAGAAAGGAAGAAAACGACGTGCCACTGCAACCGGGAGCAGGCAGAGGAGGGGAACCTGTGAAACCCAGAATAGGGCTGCAGCCAGAGGAAGGAGGGGAAGCAGTTGAAAGGGAAGCAGGCAGGGCCACACGGCACTTTCTGGAGCTGAAACGTAAAATAATCACGAGAGGGATATGAAGTGCTTCATGCTGAAGTTGAGTTTATTAGTATAAGAGGTTTGGCAACAGGAAAATGTTGGGCTCCATCCCAACGGAAACAGTAACAGCCTTAGCTACCCTAGAAAAAACTGTTATAACTGCCAAACAAAAAAAGATGCTCTTTCTTCAGAAGGGTTGTTAAGTTTGTTGGCACTTGTCAAACACATTGTCTAAAACCAAAACCAAACCTTTTTTTTTATGGCTTTTCTGCAGGTATGAGTCCCATCCTTCTGTAAACGCATCCAACCCTAGAAGCATTAACTTAACCCAGTCACAAGTCCCTGTTGCTGATGATTTTGGAAACAGCTGACTTTTTACTCATTTGACAAGGGCAGTGAAGCTTACTCCATATGGGAAGTCAAACAGATATGTGTACTAAACACATTTGTTTATGGTGTGTATGTTCTAAGGTTTCCAATTAAATCACTATTCACCAAAACTGGGGTCCACTGAAAAGAATGGAAATATTTTCTGACAAATATTTCAAGTTGAATCAAAGCTGAGCAAAAAAACCCCACCCCATGACAACAACCAAAAAGGCAATCCAGAGGAAAGCCCAGCAGAACCTTGGTATTAAATTCCTAAACATTTAAGTAAGGAAAATAAAACCATCTCTGCATTCATCCAGGTACAGTTTATTCTTCCCTCTTTAACAGACATGAGTAGCAGTAAAAAAAAAAACACGAGGAGGATTTTTTTCCTAGATATGGTAGAGAACAAATTTTGATTTGTACCTAAGATGCACTTGCTTTTATTGGTGCACTAATGTATTGACAGGATATAGAGTTTCCTCATAGAAATTACTTTGAAGGAGGTTGCATGAAGGAAGAGCTGTTCTGTTTCGTTTTTTTGTTTTGTTTTCCTTCCAATTTATCAATAAAACACAGGCTGAGGTTTTACGGTATCAGGCAGGTGTGTGTATATAACTGTGATTGCCCTGTGTGTGAAGTGCCCCAGGATTTTGTGTTTCTATGTACTGCCTTTTTTGGAGTTTACCATCATCCACAGCAAACTGTGGGATGCAGTGTCTGCTCGTTACCACTACCTTGGGTACATGACAGTCAGCCCCAACCAGACTCTGCTTGTCTTTCAAGAAGGTTAAAAACAAAACAAAACAAAGAAAGAAAGAAAGAAAAGAAAGAAAGAAAGAACATTTGTAAGGCAACACAAATGTTTCCATGTACAAACTTGTGGTGCGTGTGATTGTAAGTGCATCATTGTTAATGTGAAGAGTTTAAACATGATGTGAATGGTTGTGAAACTCTGCAACTAGTGTTACGCTCTTTCTTGTTGGCAGCAGCTGCTTGTTATGCTTGATTGGAAGACACTTGTTATTAAATTTTAAAATGTGATGATCAGACTTTCTCTTTTCTACAGAGCGTGAGCAAAGTCTGGATCAGGATTGGCTGTCATGTCTGCCATAAAAAGGCACTAGAGAGACTTCAGCAAGTATTGTCTCTGACCCCGAGTCCTGCTAGCAACATTTTTATTTAGATGTTATTTCCCCTGTTTTTCCCCTGAAAGTCTCAGATGTGTTATGCATACTCTGAAAGCATCCAAACGGGGCACATTTCATCCAATTCATTCCAAGAAACTATCACTCTCAGAAAGGAAAGCTGTATGTCAGAGCCCCGGTTCAGCTGGGCAATGGGTCAGACCAGGAGTATCTGGTTAAGGAGAACACGCAGGGCGAAGCTAGTGAGCATGGAGCATATATGAATGTTTTTTGCTGGAATCAAGGCCCTTGAAAAGGTGAACATTGAAATAATTGTGGGAGTGATCAAAAGAGATGCTGGGCCCTCTTGGTTCAGCTGGGAGCAGAGCGTGCTCAGCACCTCACAAAAGCAAAACAGTAGCTCACTGCATAATTAATAGATTGTGGCATTTTGAGCTTAATTGAACTGAATGTATTCTGCTGTTTTTTCACAAACAACTTCTTGCTAGGGGAAATCGCAGGAGATTTGGCATCTCACCCCACAAATTCAGCACACAGAGCTTCTACGCCTACTCCCTCGTGCTGCCGTAAGGCTGTGCTGGCAGATTTCATGGTTGCTTGTTAAGATATCTGCAAGGTATCTGGCTATTATGGATTACTGGGATGTATATGTCAGAGCTAGGTATTGCATCAGAGTCCAAGTGTAGAAATTATATTTGTCTAAGCTGTCTAAGCTTAAAAAAAAATAATACCTTCAGGATGACCTGAATCAGCACTCCTAGAAGCCAGCTTTTGCAGGTCAACCCCAGCTTAGAAATATACACACACTTTTCCTGAGGGCAACAATACAAAAAAGAAAAAGATTTTATTGATTTTATTGCATTAAAAAAAAAATCTAATCTGAAAAGCAAGAAAGTATAACAGACCACAAACATAAACCCAGAAAGAGCTACAGCTCTTGAAAAAAGTTGTTGTGGTTTAACGCCAGCCAGCAACTAAGCACCACACAGCTGCTCGCTCACTCCCCCCCCACCCAGTGGGATGGGGGAGAGAATTGGAAGGAAAAAAGTAAAACTCGTGGGTTGAGATAAGAACAGTTTAACAGAATAGAAAGGAAGAAACTAATAATGATAATAATAACAATAACAAAATGACGATAATAATAAAAGGATTGGAATATGCAAAACAAGTGATGCACAATGCAATTGCTCACCACTGGTCGACCGATGCCCAGTTAGTTCCCGAGCAGCGATCCCCCCAGCCCCCCTCCCCCCAGTTTATATACTGGGCACAATGTCACACGGTATGGAATACCCCGTTGGCCAGTTTGGGCCAGCTGTCCTGGCTGTGTCCCCTCCCAGCTTCTTGTGCCCCTCCAGCCTTCTTGCTGGCTGGGCATGAGAAGCTGAAAAATCCTTGACTTAGTCTAAACACTACTTAGCAACAACTGAAAACATCAGCGTGTTATCAACATTCTTCTCATACTGAATCCAAGACATAGCACTATACCAGCTACTAGAAAGAAAATTAACTCTATCCCAGCTGAAACTAGGACACAAGTACATTTGGACTCGAAAATTTCAAGTGAGATTTTTTGCTTTTAGACTGCTGGCTTAATTTGAAATCCATGCAGCACCAGGGCTGCACAGGCAGAGCATCTGCTCTCGCAGTTTGGCAATCCTGTCAACCTACTCAAACCCTTGGGCTATGCTTAGCTTTGACCTTTAAGAGACGTGTCTATATGTTTACAAAGCTAAAAGTTAAATGTGTTTGCTGGTTGTTTGGAAAGTTTTTGCCCTTTCAGTCTTTGGCCCAAAAGTCACATTCAGAGTTTTTGCAAAGTCTGAAAATATCCTCTGTAAGATGTTTAAATTTCTTACAGAAATCATTAAAGAGCTGGGGAGAGATAATATGTCAACATGTTTTTCCAATAATAGAAATAAGTTTGTCACATCAAAAGCTTTACATGCTGAGATCTCCATTCACAGGCACTTAGTACTTTCTTAAGTCCATCCTTCATCAACAAAATAATTATGCAAAGACTTAACTTTGAAGTTAAAACTACTCCAGCGGCTGTCTAAGTGCTTTGCTGAACCAGATCCTTGAATCCCACATAATGAGCTAAGTTCAGTGGGGACGCCTCTAGAAACAACAGCACAAAACTTGCATCAGAATTCTTAGAAATATGAGTACCTGCGTGGCTTAAATACAGTTTATCTGAGCTGTTTAGAAGCTGTTTCAGTGCACTTAATACCCACACGTGCTGTTCTGTGGGGTTTTATGACAATGGCAGATCACTTTTTGATATTTTTTGGTGTGACATGCAGGCAGATCTGCTAAAACCTTTTCAGAGATTATGAGTGTTAAATACACTGTCCAAAATTTTGCATTGCCCTGTAGATCCAAAGGATATGTCCATTCACCCTCAGAATTTTCAAATGTAAACCGTATGTTTGTAATAAGACATGTTCTGAGTTTTGAGCTCAGGTTCACACAGGCCGATGAGTTCCCTGGAACCGTATTGATCACCCTGCTTCTGCTTAAGGTCTGTCGACAGGATGCACAGGGCAGGTTTCTCTTGTAAGGTACTTCTGCCAGGTAGCTTGTAAGCAGAATAGCATTCTGCTAAAGATCTCTGGTTAAAAAATTGATTACAGTACACTGGCAAAAAGGGATTCAGGAAATGGACAAAAATACTAGTATAGCTTGCTGGGGATGTAAGAGTGTAACATCACAATGAACATTAGCTCAGAGATGTAATGGGGCTTAGACCCAAGGATAATTCCATTTGTCATGTATCACAGCATACATCACCTTCACAGTGTGTTACCATTATAAATGTTAGCTGTGCATCTGTGAGGTTACTGTTTAAATCATTTTATCATACTACGGCTCATAAAAGCATTCTGTGCCAAAAACCAGTCTGTAGTATCAGGAAAGGCATCTTTCAACATCATTTTAATATGATTGTTTTGATGATGTTGTAACAGGATCAGAGCTGATGCCCAAAGCTCTTTCTACCAGAATAGTTGGAGGAATATGGTGGTTTTTCACCTTAATCATAATCTCATCTTATACTGCCAACCTGGCTGCCTTCCTGACTGTGGAGAGGATGGAATCCCCCATCGATTCAGCAGACGATTTGGCAAAGCAAACCAAGATAGAGTATGGGGCTGTTAGAGACGGATCCACAATGACCTTCTTCAAGGTAAGATGGCATCAGTCAGCTCTGTACGGTCAGACTGGCTCATGGCCCTCCAGTGATAAAAGGTGAGGCAGAATCACAACATTTGAAAGGATTAGCCTAATAGGTAAATACATCATTTTCTCAAATCCATAGAGGATCCTTCAGCATTATTAATGAAAAAGATGGGAGATTTTCCCCCAAGACATATGGAGAAACAATCTGATGCTGTACTGCTGTGAGGGGCAAACCCATGCCTTTGATGTGAGGATCTGAAGGGAACCAGGGCATGGACCTGGGCACATTCTCCTCCAGGTTGCTCCTCAGGGTGGAATCTCAGCTTCTTCCAGCTATTTGGCTAAGATCACTTCTGAAGGTCACATTTGCACCACAATAATACTGCAGGCAGTCAAAATGCAAGTTTGTTTGTCCCTTTTTTAAAAATGGTCCATGGACAATATTACACAGACTAATAATATATGGGCCACATACACATATGAACACATCTGTAAGTAAAAGATCATTTTCTGTGGCTAATTACTTTGTAGATAACTGCATTCTTTTTTTTTTCACTGTTAGTATTAATTACATACAAAATGGGTTAATATCTCATAAAATGTCAACATAAAAGCCAACAAGCTATAAATATAGGATATAAGCACAAAAATCCTGTGATGATTAGAATTAATTAGCAGCTTCATTGGTAGTCTCAGCAGGGAAGTTAAGCACTGTATGAACCCGTATCATGCTTTTCACTGTAGCATCTAAGAATGGTGTTTATAGACAGTTAAATATGCAGTGCCTTTAAAGAGGGTGAGACACTGTGGGGAAGCAGCAGGTGGGGCAAAATAACACTCGTGCCATGCACGAGCCTTCTCCCCTGCTGCTCCAGCCCGAGGCCCCTGCCCTGCTTTAACCACAAGCCCTTCCGCTTCCACACGAGGCAAAATGCTTACACACAAAAAGGATCTTGGCTAAAGTATTTGGGTCATCTCTCAAAACGAATAATGCTCATCAAGGATGTTTCAATCATGTAATAGATCTGATGGTAGGCTATCCCTGCTGGAGCTGTCAAGGGTGAACTGCCCTTGTAATGGCTCTCCTGTTGCTGAATAGAAATGTTTCTGTGCTGAAAGAGATGCACAAACTACAGTATTTTTCAAAACCTCATTATAGTCATTTCTTGAAAAGATGAGCTGAAATTTCCATTAAGATATGCTGGGAAACCCATCTGGACATATTCCTGGAAACTGCATAAGGCAAATACTGGACTCTTATCAGGAGTATAAGGCAGGAGGAAGCAGCTGTGCCACCTTCTGAAGGACTTTGGGAAACTCCCTTGGTCTAAGAGCTCTTCAGTGCCCAAAGACGGTCACTGCCATTGCTATTCCGAAGTCAAATTCAGCATCAGAAAGAAAACTTCAAAACCTGTTGCTTCCATGTTCTTTAGAGGAAATAGCTTCTGAATTTCAACATGAGAAGTTCAGAAGAAATTTCCAGAGCTGTTTTCATCTTTACACTGAATTTTTGCACCATTAATCCCTGAGGTTAAAATTTGTGGGCTTAAAAGAATGTAAACCTTTAAAAAAAAAATCAGACAAGTTGATTAAGTATTTATATGCTATACATGCTAGCTTACTTATGCCTGAAATACACGTGTACACAAACACAAGTGAAAGGACAGTAGGTTTTGTACAGAATAGAGATGGATTCTCTGGCAGAGTGAAGGTGACATAGTGAAAGTTGCATGAAAAATACAATTTATCACACTTGTAAACCAGTGAGACACAGTGGTATATAAAAGGCGTTATTATTTTTATTGCACAACCCTTCAAAATCCTCACAAGATTAGGATTTCTTTATGCTGTCCAAAACTTAAAAATAAATCACAGAGTAGGTCTCTGTACAATAAATACGATAGATACTTACGTATGCAAAAGGAAGACTGGGTGCTCTGTGAGGGCATGACTTTGCCTCCCTTGGACTGTAAAATACTGCACATACTTCTTGAGCTAAGTAAACACACACACACACACACACCCCCAGTGAAAGACCCGGGAATTAGGAAAAGGCAGGAGTAAGGGTTTCTGGGCAGCAGTTACTCCTGTTCCTGTGCTTCCCGTGTATTACAGTATAGTTTAAGAAAAAGCACCTTTGCCATAACGGCTCTAGAGAAGATACTGGAAATAACTCTGCCTCTTTTTGGGGAGCTCTGAAGCCCTGACCTGGCCTGGACAGTTTCCCCGGGGCTGCCCCATGCCATGGTGGACTCTGGGAGCACCCCAGCGCCCAGGGGTACCCCCCGACAGCCATGCCCCTGCGATTTGAGGGCTGCAGGACCTGAGCTGGGGTGATAGGTGCTTTTCACAATGGGCAGCCTGTGCTGCAGAGACAGTCCTGCTACCTGGGAGTGCTGATGTGATGGGGACAGGGAAAGGGAAAGTTGGAATCAGCACGACCAGGTGCAACAGCAGTAAAAATGTCCTGCAGGAACGTAGGGCAGGGCTGGGTTGCACTAAGGAAGGGTCATTATTTCAAGTGCTTCCTGTCTTGCAAGATTTGGTTTACCTAAGGGCTACGCCCGGGACTTAAACCAAGAAATACCAAGAGAAACAGCAGACTCTTTCAGACCAACATTTTTTTAGAGCAAAACAATGACACTCTGGGTGTTCCTCGCTATGAAGGAGAGAGGAACAAGAGAGTGCCTGACATGTAGGACACGAGATGCAAAGACCAGTTGAGTCTGATTTTCAGGACTATAAGAGACATACATGGCAAAAGGATTTCTGAAGACTTCAAGTGCAGAAAAAGATCCTGGCATGAAGCAAACTCTGAAGACTTTGGTTTAGGACTTTGTGCTTAAAGTAGCAGCAGGAAGCCCCTGAAAGATGATATTACACAATGTACCTGCTGGATGACATGTAGATTGGGAACCATACAAGAAAAGCAAGGTACTTGCACTGCTTTTCTGAAAACTCTATTTGGATTTATTCAAACTTACATCACTTTTTATTTAGTCTTGTTTATAATGCATATACTAACAGTTGTGGTTTTCCACTGATTTTGAATGCCTTACACTAGTATCCCTGTTGTAATAGCGTCCCCAGAAAAACCATTGCTAAAGAGGCAATATTTTCAAGAAAATTTCTGCAGTGACTATGCCTTCTAGCTAGGTAGTGGGAGGAATGAAAACAAAAGCAATTGAAATTATTTGGGGAAAAAATGGAGTTCTGACTTTGAAGGAACCTCAGAGTCAGCCTCCTCCCTGTACGCAGTTCCCAGATCTGGCCATACCAGATGAAAACCCCCAGAAAACAGGGTCTGGACAGTTAAGGAGTGCTCCAGCGAGGGGATGGGGTTCTAGGCAGGTGAGCCAGCACGATCTCAGGCAGCATTCACCATCTGTGTGCATGTCCAAATTTGGGGAAAGTCCAACTGAAGGCAAGATGTTTCACATCTACAAATTGTGACACACACGTATTTCTCCAGACTGCCATCCTGCTCTGTTTCCAACATGTCTATAAATCTTCCATTGCTTTCTTGCCCCTCTGTGATAACAGGTCTTAATCTCATGTTGCAACTCTTGCCAGCTCCTACCTTCTGATGTGCAGACATGTTTCCACTGAAATCAATGAGAATTCAAAGTCCAGAATTTGGCATATGATCTATCCTGAAAAAAATGGGCATTGGCAAGTCAAAAAGCTAAGATCTTTCTTTCAAACTCATCTGAATAAGGAATACATTCTTCCAGTAAATTCAGTATCAGACTCAATCTACTGACTAAACTTATCATTGGTTTCAAAAAATATTCCCAACTAAGCAGTAAAAATAGCTTTTACTAGCAAAAAGCCACTTAACCATCTTCAAAGTTCAGTGGTATATCCTGTGGCTTACCAAACTTAGGTGGAATTTAGGTGATGTTCACAGGTATTGAATTTACAGGTGAAGCATATTAACATTTAAAGCTCAAAGAACCAGAAAAATCAACTTCTCACAGGAATCCCCCAGACACTGGTGTTTAACAAGCACATATGGTCTCCACATAGTGACCCTAACATCAGCTATGATGGCTATAAACCAAAGGTAGGGCCCATGAAGTAAGTGAGGATATACTGCCCCAGAACTGGGGAAACCTAAGTGTGTGGAGGACCTTCAACTCATACCTACATTAAAAAGCTGGTTTGTGTGTGCCTGGCTCGTGCTCGGCTGCAGCACAGAGTAGTTTGGCAATGGTTGGCTTTGCCATCTTGAGGCAAAAGTGTTTCCACTGACAGTTTCTAAGGGTCCCGCTGTCTGTAGGTCTGCCTTGATATTCAATCCAAAAGCAACACTGTGTCCTCAGTGATGTTTGAGAGCATACAAGGAAGAGGGAGGTTTAATCATGTTAGTACTGGACAAGCGCTTGAAGGTTTTTTGGTTTGTAGGTAGCACATCTTGAGGGTAGCAGGCATGTCCGTGCGCAGATTCAGATTTCCTTTTCATATCCTCCAACAAAGGCAGAAGTGTGAACAAGGCACTCGCACTGCCTTCCCCTGCAGGATGCCCAGGTCCCTCACGGCCTCCCACAGCACAGGGAAAGGAGCAGGGAGGGAGGGATGTTCAACACTGTACAGAGGCGGCTGGGGCTTCTGGCATCCCTCTTCCCTGGGCAGCTGGGCATTGACACAGGACACGCACACACTCCTCCTGGCAAACTCCCCCTTAACTTCAGCAGGAGAAGGATGAAGTCCTTAAGTCTGACTGCAATAGAAAGCAGAAATTTGCTTAGAAGCCGCTTTGGGTTTGTTTCTCGAGCTTTATCCTTGACGTACATGACTTCTAGGCAAGTAGCGATACAAAAGAGCCAGTACTTTATTCGTCATCAGGCTTTTGGAGTAGTGTGTTTGCCCTGACAGGGAGAAGCACTGCTGCTGTGTGCAAGAGTATCCAGCTGCACTAATTTAGCTGGGTTATGTGCTGTAATCCATGTAACAGCATTAGCCCAAAAAACTTCAAAGCACTTCACAGTTGTGCCAGTAATGAAGTTCCTGGCACTGCAAACGAAGTGGAAAAAAAAAAAGAGATTCCTCAGCATAAAGCACAGTAAGAGAGAAAGGCTGCAGGAAGGAAAACCCTGCTACCAATTCTATTTCTTTCAAGATGCGCTATTGGCATTGAACACAACAAAAGGCTGAGGAATATTTTACAAGTGTAATTTGGGTACTGGTGTGATTCTGTGCCCTCGTTTTCCCTCCTTAGAAATCAAAAATATCAACGTATGAGAAGATGTGGGCGTTCATGAGCAGCAGGCAGCAAACAGCGCTGGTGAAGAACAACGACGAGGGAATCCAGCGTGTGCTCACAACGGACTACGCGCTGCTAATGGAGTCGACCAGCATAGAGTATGTGACTCAGAGAAACTGCAATCTCACCCAGATCGGGGGGCTCATTGATTCAAAAGGCTACGGCGTGGGAACCCCTATTGGTAAGATACTTTCCAGCACAAGTGGTGTGGAGCACTCCCAGCAATGTCCCCTTCAGAAGTTTAGATGGCCATTTGAATTGTGTCCTAGTCTTTTAGAAACCTTCCTCATCGAAACAGACCCTAGGAGCCTCCTTTTAGGCAAAACATCTACTCTTCCCCTACTCATCTTCAAGCCGTATCTACAAGCAAGAGGGAATATAGCAGTGCAGGCTACATCTGCAGAACGAGGTCGAGTGACCTGCTTGCCTTCTGGAGCATCCCATTCATAGCAAACTGGGTATCCTCTGTGCCCCTCGAGGTGCAAGTCGCTCTACTGAAATTCAGTTTAGTTTGAGAAATCAAGTAGTGTCTCTGGGAAAATGGAAGTGGGCAGGATAAATGTGATGTCCAATGTATGCATCCCAAAGAAAGCTGCATGAAAGGAGATGAATTTCTGATCTATTTCATGACCTCAGAGCAACACATAAGAACAGCGAGAAGCAATTGCAAAGTTCTGCATCTGCATCAGGGATTTCAGTGTTTTGAGCTAAGCAGAGTCTTAAGACTCCCAATCTCTGCGAACTCTTTCCACTAGACCTTTTTTAGCATATCCAGTGTCCTTTTCAAGATTTTCTGATTGTAGAGGATTAGAAAGTGTGTAAGTTTTTTGTGCTTTGCTTTTCTGAATTATCAGCACTGGGCAGCCAGGTCTTTTTCTTGTATAATATATTTCTCCATACTGCTCACATATGCATTTACCATGCCACGCTCAGTTAATAGCTATGCAATTTTATTGTTTTCAGGGGAATTATTCAAGGCAATATCAGTTTACACAGATATAAGAGATGAAGCATTTGGTCCATCGGTTTCTTGGTATACCAGATATAAATAAGGGAGAAACTCCACTGCACTTTGAACTGTGATTATCTATGCTACTGAGTGCCTCAGACAGATTGTCATATAGATAACATTTTAAGTATACTTTTCCACTGGCTATGTGAGAACAACCATCTTACCCTGAGGACAATGATACAAAAGCTAAAATCCTGAATAAAGATAAATGTACGGCAAGAGTTTCATTGCAGTTATAAAGCTGCCACACTTTGAAACAAGAACAATGAAGGAATAATTGAAACAGATGGTAATCTTCAGAGAGAGTGCATCCATTGGAAATACAGCTGTGAAATATGTTTATAAGATGTTTCTTGTATGATAAATATGCCTTAATTTTTTTCTTAAGGAAAACCAGCAAGATTCAGGGGAATAGATATCTCCAAGCACTGTGGAATAATTCAGTGTGATCAGGCATCTTAAATTTTTAAAAGATTGATTTCATAAACAAGATAAGCTATGGACATCCTTCAACTATTCAGATGGACCCCAAAGGCTCATTGTTTTTCTCATAGCATTCAAGATTATTGATTGCAGAAGCTGTAAAAAAAAAAAAAAAGACGACTTGTTTGTGACCTTCAACACCAAAGTTTCAGCAGGTCTTAACTGGTCTGCATTCATTCCTTCAGGAGAAGGCACAACCACACAGCTAGGTTTTGCAGCAGCAAAAGTATGCCTCAAGCTCCAAAATTCCCAGTGAATGACCTGAATACCATCACCATTTGGCTCCCAAAGAAACAGGAAGAAGAATTTTTAAAAGTTCTTCTATGAATCCAGGAAATGTACTATTGTATTTATCAGAGCACCTTCTGCAAGTAAAGGATTACAGATATAGGCTGTCTTCCTACTTCTTTGTGCTGCATTAGGTTAAAGGACATTTAGGCATATCAGCAAACATCTCCATTTACATTTATTACGGAGCCGATGGGTCACAAAGAGGAGGGTTTTCAGCAGATTCTTGGCAAAAACCATTACTAATGAGAAATCTGCAGCAGCCGGTGGTGAACTGAATGCACTCTGGAAGTACTGCTGTAGCAAAAGCACCTCTAAGCAAAACCTGTGCAAAATGTCACCCTGGGAGGAATCCGGTTGAAGAAAGCAACGTTATTATAGGTGTCAGGACAGGTATTAATTCTAGTATCCCTGCCAGTGCTGATGCTAGTAATTCTAACACTAATGCTATTACCAGTTACTTGGGAAACTGCTAAGAAAGAAGATAGATGCATTTCTTGGCCTGAGAGGTAGGTTGTTAATAGCTCAGAAGCCATAAATGATATGCTGAATATTCAAAGAGGTGTTGAGATGGATTTGTGTGCGGTTTTAGTGCTCACCAATAAAACATTACCAATCCAACACTCCACGCACACTTGACAAACTTTAAAAGCATGTGTAGAAATATAGATGTACCTGTTACCCTCAAGATGAATTGTGATAATCCTGCTGGCAACATAAACATCACAAGAAAGAATGAAGATCCCCACAAATCCTGCGCTGTGACTCAGGCTGCTTCACTTCACCTAACAGCTACGTCCTTCCAGACAAGGGAAAATAGATGAGTCCTACAACCTAAAAGGCTCCAGCTATCAGGGTGACAAACCTCTCCTAAGGTAGAAGCAATTCTGCTCTTTCTTCTGAGAGGCGCTGCTGTTTTCAGTGGCAATAATTCTCTTCTCTGTGTAAAGACAGTTTTGAAGGTGTTTTGGTTTTGTTTTCTGTTGTGCTTATTTTTGGTTCATTAATAGCATGCATAGAAATCATCTATTCTTAGAGCAGGCGTATTTTCCTTTCAAAGCTGGCTACCTCAAGCAGTGGCTGCTGATTGCTGGCTTCCCAGATGGACTTTGTACAATCTGACACATGTCTCTTGGCATCTGTGGTCACAGCATGTCCTAGTGCTGGCAGTAAGATACACTGAAAAATAGCTGAGTGTTGGCACAACAAATGAAGAACTGCAATGTTTTTCACACTGATTCTCCTCAGACAATGCTGCGGGCCAAAGGAAATGGAAAGCAGAGGGAGGAACTTGTATTCATGGTACAATTATTTTTAATAATATCCTGCATGGCAATATAAGAAAGAAAACTGAAGCTGTGAGGCCAAATTTCCAAGGCTATTTAGATGCATTAAGACATAAAAGTGGTGCCTAGTGAGATTTTTCTTAAGTGTCCATGTCTATGTGTACCACACTATCACTGAAATTGTGGCACACGTTCTGCCTTAAAAGTTTGTTTACCTTGATCGGATTGAGAATTGCAGCTGCTTTAATTTGCAGCAAAATGTGACTTTTGGTGAAATGACAGCTTAAGAAAATAGTCTTATTAATGTGCTAAAGGAGAGGAAAGGGTGGATGGTAGTTAGCTACATGGACAAAGGACTGGTGACACTGTATGTCAGCTCAGACACTGAATGATTCCAATTGTAGGAAGTCCAACATGGCAGGATTTGGGGGCACATAATGTGCCATTAGAGCCAAAGAGCCTTTCTTGTAACTCTCTCCTGCTTGCTATCACAAAATCCTTTCTCCATAAAGAAAAGTCTCTCTCGCAATGCCAAAACCAACTTCCACGTATCTATTATAATTAACACCAGGGTTTCTGCTATTATTGTTGATAACTTCAGCTTCTGGCAACGTGGGAAAAGATAACTGATAGCAATTTTCTTTAACTAGGCACTGCTCCAGAAGTGGGGTGAGGGGCACACCTCTCCCTTGTCCCCCTTTAGGGCTACAGACTTCTGCTTCGGCAACAGCACAAGTTGGCTGAAGGGACTTACAGGCGGCAGAGATTTTGGAAGATGGAGAGCCAGAGCAGACTGCGTGAGAGGCAAACCTAAACAGATTGAACTGCTCAACGTGACCCCGCTGTTTGCCAGATACTGTACATGCCCATTAATGCTGCTGAGCCTGAAGACACATCATTTAGCAAGCTGTTGGCCTGCAAATAAAAAGCAAAAAATAGTTGCTATTTTCAGTTTGCAGTGCCAATATAGTTGCAAGTCACGGAAAAAAAGACTTGGATGCCTTGTGTTCTTATAAGCCGTGAGGTAGCTGAAGTGGAGTTGTGGGCTTACGCAGGTATAAATGAGGAGAGGATGTATCTGACTGACTGTGGGCTTTTCTTAGACAGCTACTCATTTTACATGCAGTAGGAAAAATAAACAGATGTTGAAGTAAATAGAAGAGATGCAAAGCTGAAGGTCTCAAAGGATGCTTAAAGCAATATTCAAACTTGATATGAAGGAATTACTTAGGAAGAAAACCCACTGCCAAAGCTTAAATAAACCTCAGTAGGAGACTCTAGAAATTATAATGAATTTTCAAACAAGTAATGGGACCGAAGGAGCTTTCTGCTTTCCAGTCCCCGGGGCAGACACCAATAGATAGTCCTCCTCCCCCTTCCAGCTAAAGAGAAACCAAGACTTTCTAGATGGAATAATGAATCTTGTGATAAGGGAGCACTTTTGCTTCAGGAGGCAGCAGCTTGCTCCCTCCCTGCCTTCTCTTTGCTGCAACTGGCACTGATGGGCCTTGCTCTCACCTTGCAGGGTCTCCTTACCGAGACAAGATCACCATCGCCATCCTCCAGCTCCAGGAGGAGGGAAAGCTGCACATGATGAAGGAAAAGTGGTGGCGAGGCAATGGCTGCCCCGAGGAAGACAGCAAAGAAGCCAGTGCTCTCGGGGTGGAGAATATCGGGGGCATCTTCATAGTGCTCGCTGCAGGGCTTGTTCTTTCAGTGTTTGTAGCCATTGGTGAATTTATATATAAATCAAGGAAAAACAGCGATATTGAGCAGGTGAGTCATCCATTTCCAGCTTGCTTATGTTTCTGGGAGGCTGAGGGTTGTGGATGTGGAGGTGACTGCATTACATGTCTCTTTGCTGGCATGCAGATTTTGTATTGCTGAACTCTCACCATGCGTCTCTGGCACTAAAGACAAATAATTTATTAAAAAGAACAGAGAAGCACCTCGTCCACAGTCCAATTAGTGCTGCTTAGTATGGCAGTGCAGAACAAGAGCAATTAAATTCTCAAACAGTTTTTGTTTGATCTTTAAGACTTCAACTATAAATTATGTTGGAAAGGAATAAAACACAACTGGATATTTTTTTTTTATATGGCATTAGCATCAGCCCTTTGAGTAACAGCAAGAATGTACTTCCAAATCTGCAAGTGTAATTTTTCTCTTGCTCTAGAAGGCATTTTTTTCACAGCCAGGCATTTACACACTGTGTTGAAGCATGCACTTCAAAGCAGGGACACCTACTGAAAGGTGATGGATGCCACAGTAAAGTAAGATTATGGAGCCAAAGAAATTCTGGTAATAGCTCCACTGAAGCGTAATAAGCAATATAAAAGGGCAGAGGGAAAACAAAGGAAATGCTGTGTATAAATCATGCCTTGAGTATTACAGCAGTTTGTGAGATAGAATCAATCATTAAAATAGAGTGTAAACACCTGTTTACTGAACCATCAGCCGCTGCAAAAGAAACAAGGCATGAGCAGCAACTTGGAGTCTGTTCCTGAATTTTTCTGCCAACCCTCTTACTCTGGCTGCCTTCCCTGGTGCTGGTTTGGTTCTGGCCATGTCCTAGACCCTGATGTGGCCCTGTTTGCCTCAACTGCTATAGCTGCCCTGATCCTCTTCGCTTCAACAGGACTTAGCGTAGGGACGAGGGTCAGATTGAACTGCAGGATCAGTGGCCCCTGATGCAATCACCAAGAGTAGGGTTCCTCTCACCTCACTTCAGGCTTCTAGACACGAGGCATCTACTTTGAAGTGAGTTGTTTAAGCCCACTTTGCACTTTTATATGGGAAAGGCAATTCATCCTCTTCATCCAAGGTGTAGTTCTGCAAGGCTGATGACACAAATGCCAGAAATTACTATTGAGAAAAATAACCTTAACAAAGGCAGCAGGGATGAGTGGGAGGAGAAGAAGAGCATTTTGCACTTGGTCTCAGAGGTGCAGTTTGCACTGCGTACAGCAGTGGTGCTGGGACGTGAGAGGGATTGACACCTGAGTAAAAACAAGCAGCCAGGGCTGAGGGCATCATGAGGACAACATCTGGTTTTGGATAGGATAAATCACCTGTATCTCCTTGCTGCTGGTAAGGGATCGCCATAAGCTAAGGCTACACACCTGCTGTACAGACAGCTGAAAAGAAGTGAGCTGAATCCTACCATGCATCTTCATTTTCCAGATGGCACTTGGTATTATTTTGGGTCCATGACACCTAATGTCAGTGGACTTGGTCTTCACAGTATCCTGAGGGAGAGGGCAGCTCCTGACCGTGCAGACATCTCCACATGTGCCTGAGCAAGCCCTATTAAAGGCAATGGCACTGTCTACAAACAACAAACGCAGTTCGCGTAGAGCAATATTGCAGGAGATATTAATCAAAGTGTCCCTGTCTTGGAATAAATCAGACGTAAAGGATGAAAGTATTTTGCACATATTGCAGCTTTCTGATTAGTATTTTAACCCTGTAGAACAGTTTTAGCACAAAATGTATAAAGAATGCATCCATATCTTTGTTTCATTCATGTCTCAGGAGATCTTTCACTCAAATATGTTTTGGAGAACAGTTGCAGCTAATTAAAATGTTTAGTATAAATGCTAATATGGTGCAGAATATCCTGGAAACTCTTCAGGAGTCTGGGAAAGGCAATGCATTCCTGGAGTGATAATTAAAGTAGACCTAAAACTTTACATCATGAGGGAGTGTTAATTTACTTAGCAATATGTTGGGTGAATAACACAGTATTTAGGGATACATATATACATATAACATTTCTGAAACTGTGCTACTGTTTCACAGCAATGTGTTGCTTATTACAGGCAGTCTCTTAATAATTAAAATCTTTAAGTGAGTTAATGTGGCAACATCATACTTCTCCAGAAGTAATTTTACAGACAGTAGAACACCAGCGATTCCAGTGTTACTTTTTGATTTCTCTCAGCTTGTTTTATTTTTATTCTGGTGAAATAAGAAGCTTAGATGGAAAATGCTATACAGTGTATATTATCACTAAGCTAATCCAAAGCATGAGCTGAATACAACCTATGACTTTTCTGTTTTCCTTAAATGGAATCTCCTTTGATTTGAATAGCTTTTGAATCTCATTCTCATGTTTGTTTTTAATTTTACTTCTTTCATTTATTTATTTAATCCATTTTTCTTTTCTTGCATGCAAGGCCTTTTGTTTCTTTTATGGACTACAGTGTAAGCAAACCCATCCGTCCAACTCCACCTCTGGCACCACCTTATCTACGGAGTTAGACTGTGGCAAGTTAATCCGAGAGGAGCGAGGGATTCGAACACAGCCCTCAATTCACACTGTATAGTCAGGAAAGAAAAAAGGTGTGTCTGATGGAAAGCATTAAACTTAAACAGTGCACATAATGGCAAAAGTTGTACTCACCAACACATAGTTAATGACTTCAAAGTGCCTCTTGCTTCAGCAGGAGATAAGTTTATCTAACACAAATTGTTGAAGTCCTGGAAATTTGGGCAGTTTAAATGCATATCACAGAAAATAATTACACCTACAGTGAAGAGTGAGTGCAATAGACTAATAGATTTTAAGAGTTATCAGTCTCTATGTACATTGTCATCTTGTGATTACATGGGGTAATTCACCTTTTCCAGGTAAGAAAAATTATTTACCTCCTTTTCATCTCCTACCAAACCTGAGTAAACCAATGTCAGTCTCATTACTAAAAGCATGGAGAAATATTTTGCTTGGTCTCGTCTGAAGCATTTTGCAAGTGGGCCAGGCAGTTCTTTATAAATCTCAGAAAATAACCTGCAGGGCTCCATTAACTTTCTGAACCCCTATTATAAGCAGCCAGAGATTTTTTAGCTGGCATATCTTATTCCCAGTGTCAATATTTAATGAATTTTAATTCATCCATTTAAAATTCATTAGCCAAAGCCTCCAAGTAACTATCATAGCACAAAATCATATCTATCAGTTAAATTTTATGCCATGTAACCATTAACATTTAAGAACGTATTCAACAAAAGCACCCTCAGGCACTCCCAGTATATACCTTTCACAGAATAAATCCATTGACTTGGCTTGAGCAATTCATGATGTTCACTATTGTAAGGCTTTGTAACATAGAAAACTCCTTTATGGCAAAATCAGGATATCAATTTATATCAAACAGTGAAGCCTTGGCATTGCTTTGCATATTGAAATGCACAAGGAAACTTCTGTGTAGGAGGTTGGCACTGGATGTTTTTAGTACCCTGGAAGGATAACAGTTTGATTTCCTCTAATCCTCAGCTAGTCTGGGTACTGACAGGGCAGGAGACAATGGACTGGATCTGTTGTTGCCACCAAAAACCATATGATGACAATCTGAGATACACAAAATGTATAGAAATGCCAGCTCGTAGGATGTCATGAACCACAGCAAACCACCATGTTTTCAAAACCTGATTACCTTTTACCTGTATTTCATTATATCCCAGCTTACCACCAGTTTCACCAATTCGTTTCCCACCCCTCACACCTAATTTATGTTTTCTTGCCCGCTGCAGTTCCTCCTCATCAAACAAGTTAATGATCTGTTTTATTGAGGGGCCATTTCTGGACTCTGCTGCAATTAGAAAACTTGTTCGAGTGGATGCCTTCACACTCAGTCGCTGAAGTGCTGCAGCGAACCTCTGCTCTGCTCTTGAATTGTTTCTCTCATACCTGGCTCCTGAGAAAAGCCAGACCATACAGTGACCTGTGTTTTCCTTCTATTCACGTTACAATTTTTGGTCAGCATTATTTATGCTGGCAGTAAGCTTAACTATTTTTTGCAACGAAGTTGAACTGCTCGTAGCTAGGCTATACCAATTCTTCTCTGCCAGTGCTTATCCGTGTACGTGAGTGTGCTCTGCTCCAGGTGCTGCAAGAAATTGTCTTGCTCAAAATGGCATTTTAACTTGTTTGAATAAGGCCTTGAAAGCTTTCGTTCTTCATAAAATGAGCCTTCTTACCAGCAAAGACCTGAATTAGATCTTCTGTATCCCTGATTTAAGAAAGCACTTTTGTTTGCAGTTTCCCAGTAGAAGAGACTTAAATCTAATTAAATTCAGCTTCTCTCAACACTCAGAGGAGAAGGAAAATTCCTCATGTGTTTATCTCCATCATTGCTCTACGCAAGAAGTCCTCTGGGTTGCAGCTTCGACCAGTTTTCTAATCACTTTTCAGAGGAATGCAGAATCCAGAAATTTTCTGTCACTTTTTAGGTAAACATTTTCATATCTGTCAAGGAAACAGTCACATTGTTAGTAACAGTCATCGTTTCTCTGTCTAGCTGTCCCCACAGACAACCTCACAGATTTTGGCTTGCCTGTGGGAATTACAAAGCAGCTTCTCCTTCCCGTAACAAAGCTTCATACCTAGCTACAAAAAGTTATTAAAAAGCCTTACTTGCTCCTTAGCAGCTGCACCAGCAGCTGAGGCAATGAAAAGCTGGCATGCCGCCCTAGCACTAACAAATCCATGTTTCTAAAGGCAGTTTTTGCAAGGTTTGCCATGGCTCCAGGAAAAAGCAGGTGCCTTCAGGTTAACAGCAAGATTTAAGGAAGGCATAGCCCCTGGCATCTCCCATGAAGTGCATGGCTCCTGGAAGGACTCCTGCATAGACACACAAGCTTCAAGAAAAGGTGTTAAAGCATTCAAAGATTTTCCATTTATCATCACTCTAAGCTTCTATGACCACTATACTCTGAAATTTGGCCACAAAAAAATAATCTGTTCACAAATACAGATGGTCACCATTGCATCTTCCTAACTTGCAGCCTTGCAACTGCATCCAGGACCCAATAATCAAACTGGATCCTTTCTCAGGTGTGTGTCAGCGCAGGGACCTTGCTGTGCAATCAGCACAGAGCCAACAACTCTGCCTGTGATGGATGAGCTGCAACCGACTCCATCAGGTCTGGTTCTGTGGTACCAGTAAAGCATAGCCAGAGCTATGTGGGGAGAAAAATGGCTATAAGCATACCTTTATGTTATTTTATACTAATTTTTGTTTTGCTGTTGCTGCATTTTAATCAGAACTCCCAATATATTCAAATTAATAAGTGTTTGCAAAAAATGGCATATGATTTGACACACAGAAGCCACCTACCGTTGAAAGCAAAGGCACTGTGAATAAGCTAGTCCCAAGCCATTGCCAGGTTTATTTGGCTGCGGCCAGTGTGCCTACTTTTATTTAGTGGCAGTTCCTGCCCTCATCAAACAGTCTGCAAACCAATTAGGCAAAGATGCAGGGGGAAGGAGAGAGAAAGGACAAGACAAGAGAAGAATGAGAGGAACAAAGGCAATACGATCACCATTTCGGAAAGCCAGGAAGGTGGATTAACACCACGCCTGCACTCCAGAACTAGACCAAGCACAGCAATAATGGTCTCTGTAACTAAATTGATATTTCCTCAAAGTACTGCCATGGTATTGTGTGCTTGTGTCACCTCTCTTGGATCAAAGCCTTGAAGCTTCACAGTTTTAGTTCTTTGGAAAAAAAGGAGGAGGAGAAGGGGGAGAAGGAAGAAATCTCCTATCTCAGTGAGGTTCTTGCAAAACAGAATTTTCTGTGAAGTTGTCAGGTCTGCAAATTCCCCCCTCATCAATGAACATCAGCTTGAGCCCCTCCATTTTCAGGCCATAACCCCACCTCCAAACACAACTGTGGCCATCTGTGCCTTCACTGAGCAGTCCCATTTGTGTTTAGATGGTTTGGGAGACCATCAAGTAGCTTTACTGATTTTTTTTTCTTGTAAAGAAGAAACCAAGAAACAGTTTATATAACTGAGGAAGAGTTAAAATAATCCATAGGTTACCATCATACTGTTTTGGCAATCACTGTTCAATAGACTCTGACAATTTAAAAGACTTAATTTAGTGATCTACTTATGCAATTAGCCATCAGTGACAGAATGCTCAAACAGATTCTTAATGTGCCGCAACAGCAGTTTGCTCACTAGGAGAAACTATTTTGGATATTTTTCCTTTGGTGCACTAGGCACAAACAAATCACTTTTCTTTCAACAGAAGACATATGTCAGTGTCCCAGCTATGGGTCCTTCACAGTGAGGAGGGCACGGCAGAAGAAAAATCCTGACTTCTGCACATCCTTCTCTGTGCCTGAGTTGATCAGGTGTTGTTCCAGAATAAAATCTGGCCAACTTCCTTTGATTTTCATAGTTCCCAGTTCTCCAACACAGTGCACTAGGTTTGGTTTGTCTTTTTTCTTTTTGGTATTTGTTTGGTTTTGCAACGTATTAATAAATACAATTGAAAAGTCTTGTCCCCAGCAGTAGCCCAGCAGCATAAGCAGCAGATCAATAAATCCTGACTACAGATTCTTTTTTTTTTCAGTCTTGTTTCTACTTTATTTTATGTTATTTTCTAAATTCTGAATCTATAATTATCCTAAAGCTTAACACAGTCTTCTGTATGGGAGTGTAAGGAAGAATTTGGGAGCTTCATGACCAAGTTTTATAGCCTGCTGAAATGACTAAAGGGCAAAGAGAAAGTCTCACATCACAAGGAGACCAAAATCTATCCTGTTTTTAAAGGATGACATTTCCTTCTAGCCTCACATGCCATGTCCTGCAGCATTTTGACACTGCTAGAATGAGAAAGTTGAACTGACTGAAAGCAAAATGTTAAACTTATTACTCTGTTGTTAAATGTATTGCTCTGTGCCTACTCTGCTCTCATTCTGGGCAAGACCTCAAAAGTGGACTTAACAGCATGTAAAAAAATAGGTTTTTAAAGAAACCCTTTTAGTCTGGCTATCTGAATATGAGACTAAAAGAACAGTATATTACCCTTTTAAATGGAATTTTAATGTCACCATCCTCTTTTTAAAGGCTACTGTAATTATGCTACAGGCATGGTGCTGTTCAGAGGGCTGTCTTGGGAGTCCCCACTGAATGTGTTCCTTGTCCATGATTTTCCTGTAAATCCTACAGCATTCTGGCTGAGTTTGTACTCACTCTGTACCACAGTTTTCTACTGCTTGAAAAGTTCAGGGCAATTCCAGTTTTCAGACATCTGTTCAGTTTCCTAATTGCATGCACAAGCTTGGAGATAAATAGGATTTTGAGCTATGCTTCCTGGGGCTTAAAAGAAAGTTCACATGTAACTGTCCTTCTAATGATTAACCAAACCCCTGAAAGTTCAAAGTATCATCTCGGGTTGCTCTTTTAGACCATCTGAAGCTCTGTGTGAAGGCAAAGGGACAGAAAGACCTGTGTCTCCCAGGTTTTTAATGCTCTTTGCCACCTCCAACTGGTTTTCTCAAAGGTGGTAGGATCTCAGACACAGGAATATGCACAAAATCAATGAGAGGCGTAGTTATGTCCATAACCATTGGAATATCTTTGAAGTTTTAGTCCAGGGTCTATAAGTCTACATTTAATTCATTGCTTCAGGTTGACAAAACTCATACCAATGGTTTTTAAGTCCCTCAAAACTAAGCGCAAAGTAACCATAAAAGTAAAACTGCTTTTGTGCTTTCACAAAGCCAGGAGCTGGAGCTTCACGGTGTAAGACCCTGGAAGCTATCACTGTAAACCCTCCTCCTCTCCCTCTCCCAACCCACCGTCTCTGTAGGATGGCCAAGCCCATTCCCATGCGTGTTGAGTGTGTGTGCTCCGACCTCTATCGTGGGTAATCAACCCACTAGGGCCTTGCACTGCCAGGATGGGATAAGAGAGAGTCTCGACAAGGCAGAGCCCTTTCAGATTTTAAATGTCCTACTTCCATACTTTGTGGGTGGATAAACATGATCAGTTTACAGAGAAGATCATCAACAAGAACAGTAGTGTTTTTATATTCAGTTTTAGATGCAACCGCTATTGATGAACAATTAGGCAAAAGTTTAATTCTTAGACAAGACCTAAACATAAGAGCCATTCTGAAGAATAGCTTGAAGTCTTTCTGATAATATTGATTTTAAAATTCAAAACAGAGTTGGAAGTGGAACCAGTGGGCACTTCACAAATCATGTAGTCAGACATTAAAATCCTCACATACTTAATGTCAGCAATATGTTTTCAATATCTATCTGCAGATGTAAAATGATCTTCATGGGACTATTTTGTTGATATGAAATTGAAAGGCATTATGATAATTGCATAGTGTGAATAATATGAATCAGTTTGGAAAATTAAAATACACGGCAGTATTAACAAGGCAGTAGAATGTACTGTTTCATCTGCAGAAATCATCCCTGTATGCACATTGCAGAGACTGACGGCTATTATTGAATACACACATAACATATACGTTAGTAAGAACAACAGGGAAATAAAAATAAAAATAAACCTGATCAATCCTACAAATTGATAATATGATCCTTTCCTTATTTGCCATGGAGTTCTGGAATCTCTCTGTAATCTAGATTTTGAAAGCTCAATTAAAACTAAGATAGTAGAGAGAAATTATCTGTGCTAAGACAGCCACTTAGAGCATACAGTTTTATTATTTTGGAAATAAGTGGTGCTGCTCTCTATAAAAGCCTGCAGCGATATAGAAATAGTGTCTGTGTTAGGATGATACCTGTGTCACCCACTGCTTCCAGAGGGCATGGGGCTGCAGTGGACACCTTTAACTCTAACTCCTGTAATGCTGGAATTCCTGTATTACATTGTCAAAGAGGATATTTAAATGATAATTGCACCAGCAAATTCCTGGCTATTACCAGAGAGTAATTTGAAAAAAAGAGCAGTACACCGCCCTGGCCTATGTCTACTACATTTAGGGGCTGGCATGAATTAATAGTAGCTTAATTTATATATAGTTAAGAATTTTAGATGAACAAAAATCAAGTATCTCAAAGAAAGAGCATATTAAACTATAGATTTAACATACTATGAGATCTTAGCCTGTGTGCAGCCCATCCCACAAATGGACATGATGACATATGCAAGATCATACACATTTAAAATACACACACACACTGATGCACTGATGTCTTGAGCTCATTTAAAGAGCTGGGGTTATGCACGGTATAGGGAGGGTTTATACTGGAGAGGAAGAAGCACGGTGTGGGGGACTCACTTCTCTGGGATTCCTTTGCTACTTTAAACAAATTATTTAATCTTGATCCAGGTTACCATCATACTCTCTTTTGCATTTGAAAATATTCCTCTAGAATAGCTGGCTACTAGGAAAGCTTGGGTTTTCTCCTTTTCAAATAATATATATGTTTTTTTCTTTTTTTAGCCCTGTATAACTTAGATCCCTATTGGAGTATTACTGGTTAAGAACTGGACATTGCTTACCTTGCATTGGTATCACTCTAGAAGGGAAATTGTATTTGATACAGAGAACCATGTCTGTGTGCTATTGCTGTCATTTTACAAGAACTGTAATTTTAACCAGTTGTTTTAAAGCTGGTCAGTTCTGCTGTTCTAGAAAGGGTTTGGTAGGAAGGATTTAATCAACTTGATGAAGGTAAGGTAGTTAAAGCTTTGTTTCACACTGCTACCATCACTTCATTTTATATATAAATAATGTATTTATATATATTTTCATAGAACATTTTTTTTGCATTGCTAGATACTTCCACATAAAGCCTCTTCTGTGGGTTTTTTTTTTGGCGTTACATGTAATTATTCCAGCTGTAGATTTTAAAGGATATTTCCACTTACCTGAAATGTCTTTGTTAATGTTGTGATGGTGGGAAGAACAAAAGATTTCTTCTTTCTTTATAAACTATTCAGCTACCTTATACTTGTGGTATTTTTCTCCTTCAATACACAATATTTGAAAAAGATTCTTTCCAAAGGAAGAAGAGGATTGAAGATTGTGCTATAATTTAGAAATGTCTGTTAATTTTGTGAGGAGAAAATAACTAAACCACAAAGAAATCTTCAAAAATGGTGTTCTTTGTTTTCTCTGGTATGCCCATTTTTTTGTGGCTAAGGTACTTGTGATTTAAAGACGACGACCTTTTTTTCTTTTAAGATCAGGAGGAAATTTACTTACTGAAAAAGGGTAAGTTTTATGATATGAAGCCACCAAAACATCACAAATGTGTCTGTGTAGAATTTCAGAAACATTCATAATCAGCTTTTGTTAAGCCAAAGTTAAATTAAATTCAGAGGAAACCAAGTTAGGCAAAACACATGGCTTATACAGCCTCACCTATTATACTTTAGGGGCTATTCAAAACTGGCAGAACTCAGCAGAGAAGCTTTCTGAGCCCGCCAGTAAGGGCTCAGATCCTTGCTTCTAAAATCCACCATTTATGCAACGGGTATGGTCAAACTCTGCCTTTGATGGGAAGTATTTAATGCCATTTCCCTCTTCCACCAGTGTCTTTCTTTCAATGCGATAATGGAGGAGCTTGGAATTTCACTCAAGCATCAGAAGAAGTTAAAGAAAAGGTCGAGAACTAAGGGGAAATCTTCATTCACAAGTATCCTTACTTGTCACCAGAGGCGGACACTGAGGAAAGAAACCATAGCATGAGCAAGAGAGACCCCTTTGAGGAACTATCAGGAACAAAAAACAAAACAAAAACATTGCTGCCTACAAGTTGATTGTGGTGGGATTTCTGAAATATAGACATTTACCTTGTTCTTCAGAAATTCTCTGTGGTTTCTTTTTTTAAATCTAGAGGTACAACAGTTTAAATGCTCACATAGACTGATGTACTACTAATCATCTGGGAAGTGTCTCACTATTTCTTTTGAGATGGATTTGTATGCTCACCTGTTTTGCACCTCTCTTCCCCTCCCCATGCATTGCTGTATGTGCTTTCTAAATAAATAAATAAACAAGAGACAGGGTTCTTTTTTCCAATAATCTGGGAGTGGAACTTTTTTTTCCCTTTTGAAGAAAAGGCTGCAGTTCTACTGAGCACAGTTGTTTAGAAACCAGGACCCAGACAACTAAAGTAAAAATTCATACAATTAACTCTTACTACAAAAATATATTAAATACAGAAGTTTCCAACAATGAGTTATTTTTTCTGATATCATAAGGAACACTCTTCAGGTTCTTTGCTGTGAGAAATTGTTTTTCCTTATCTTTTCTCTTTTTCATTTGTTTTAAAATACAATTATTAGGTAATGCCATTGCTCCAGGTGCTAGATGTTCAAAAAGAAAAATCAGAAACACAGGGGAAGGCAACATTGACTTTGTCACAACTGCCATATTCTCCAGCTCCTGACACCAGTAAAACAATTCTTGACTTCAGAATGAAAATCCCTTAGAAATTAGAGCCAAGAATATTCAATTTATAACAAATCTTGACCACAAAGATAACAACATCTCACAGGAATACAGCCAATGCTCAGGAATTGAAAGCTTTTCTTGCAACTACTGCAGGCACCAACAAAATGTTTTAACAGTAAAAGAAAGAGAAATTAAACCTTTTCTGTGAAGAAACCTGTGTCTGAAAAATCCCAGTGATGCATTATAGCAGCAGATTTCCCATCCTTCCCCCCAAAAAACTATACCTTTAGAGTGCAGTGAGGCGAAGCACATTTATATTTATTACTATGTTGTCTCTGTGATTAATTCTGTTGTTTCTGGGGCTTTTATTGGTGCCAGCTGGTTAGCTCTGAGGATGCCTGTGAAAGGAAATGGGTGAGATGCAGGCACATCCACGCCTCAAGGGACGAGGGTGGGTGTGGGAGATGGGTGCCCCTTGCACCCAGCAGCTGGGAGCTGTACCCCTGCCTTCCTACATGCTGGGCTATATACATAGACCCGGTCTGTCTAGGGTTATCCCACCACTATGACCACCTCTAATCCTATGGCTGGAAAAAGGGAACCAGAGGACTGGAGCCACAGATTGCTTTTCTGTGCAACACATGGAGCCAGGCGAGCCTGAGTTATATCAACAGTATTTGCTTCAGCTTGTGGCAATGTTCATTACCCAGGTGCTTCAACTAAGTGTTAAGTTTTATTGCCCTTATATTTCCCCACGGACCTTAGTGCTTACCATTGATTACTTTTCCCTTGTACGAATAGGCATTTCCTCTGCAAAAAGTGAAAGTAAAGTGAAAGCCTTTGAGTGGAGAATTCTCTCCTTCACCTGACACCATCGCTCCCTGCAGCCCCCTGTGAGCTTTTATGCTATGCTGCGTGGTAAGGTCAGTTTGCAATGAACAGTATTGCTTACAAGAGCCCTGCTTTCAGAAGTGATACATTTCGATATTATTATAGACTAGAAGACACCTCTGTTCGTTTAGCCTTTCCACACAGTTCAAGGTTTCTAAACTTCTCACCATTACCGCTGCTTTCCCCAAGGCCCTCTGTAATTACTCCATATCCTTCTCAAAACACAATGCCCCAAACTAGACCTGCTTTTGCACCCATGTTGAGTTGGGCAGAAAAACATCTTCTTGTGTCTCAAAGGCCATACTGCTGCTCACACACCTTGTGAGGAGATCTCCTTGCCCTGACTGGGTAAGGGGGTGACCCCCTCATGATACAGGCAATGATAATTTCAGCCTGAGGTTAGGGCTGCCACCATGTGGAATTGCACATTTTTGTGGTGGGTTCTTTTATTACCAAACTGTTTCTCCAGCTTGTCAAGATCGGTTTGTCCCCAGCCATGCTGGTTGCCTGAACCAGCTTGGCAGTACCTTTAAATTTAGCAAAGGTACTCACTAAAAACCATCCATAAAGGAGCCCCAGGTGGTGGACAGACCCCTGTAGATCCCCCCAGTTTTGACAATGAAGCTCTGAGAGTTAACAGGACAGTTAATAGCACTTTTGGCTACCGTACAGTATATGTCTTCTGGTCATTACCCTACTTCTTTATGAAAATGCCATGAGGGCAGGATCAAAGGCTTATTAAGGAACCCTGCCCTCACCCACAGGGCCTGTTAAGCTATTGAAGGAAATTCATCAGATTAACAAGACCTGTTTTTGATGGATTCATATTAACTCTTGCTCATTTCCTACCAGTTACTTACAAAACAGTTATTTCATGCAAGTGTTTGCCAGGCAACTGAAGTTAAGCTGGCCAGCCCAAAACTCCCTGGATTCTTCCTTTCCTTCTCTTGAAGATAGGAATTATTATTGCTGTTTTCCAGCATTTCTTCTGGGCTGTGTCTATCCTCCAGGAGTTTCCCTCAGGAGGTTCAGAGCAGTCAGCCTCTGGGAAAGGAAGGAGAAGGGTCTCTTTTGAAGTACTGCAGTAGGAAGCTTTAACATCAGTGCTTGCTTTTGGGAAGTTTAGTCTGCTGTATGCTGCAGAGACACATTGGGCTGATAAGCAATAGTTAAGAAAACCAGCCCCTGGCTGTGAGATCTCACAGAGGATCTTATAAGGTGCTTTTGTACTTCCAAAGGTAGTTTCATTTCTTTGTGTCATCATCAGGTTACAAACAGGCCATTCAGACCACCAGCACCGTTTCCATACCATGATTGAAAAGCGGGTTATTATTTTCAGTCTGTGTAACTCTATTGCTCTGCCAACCACAGCCTTCAGCTAAGATATTTTTAAATGAATAAGTTCAAAGTGATAAAAGATTTATCATAAAGCCTCTTTTTTTTTTTTTTTTTTTTAAGGAACACTGTTCTGTGGCTTAGACCTTGAGGTTAAAAAATTCCAAGTTCAATTTTTTAAAAATCTACTAATGTTTTTGTGAAACTAAGAGACAGTACTTTGTTTGGTTACTTTTTACATTTCAACTTCACCATCAATATTAGTGGTCTACCACTTATAGAGAGGTGCTGGGAAAAAAATGAAGCTCTCTCTGCTGTGTGGGAAGAAATATGTGACAGTGAGAAAACAATAAATAAAGCATATTTGATTCTTCTTTGATTTCCTTTTTTCCTTTTTAGTAGCTTGTAAGAGTCACAGCATATCAGGAAGCTTCTGCGTTAAACTCGGATGGCAGCTTAACAAACTACACTTACTGCAAAGGAGCTAACTAACCTGCTGTGGCTTCATGAAGCAGCACATCATGATGTGTGGCTTTGCCCTTCCCCCCCCAGCTCCAAGAATGCAGCTTGGTGACTCGTTATAAAATCCCCCCAATATCCCCCCCTCCCCAGTATAAATTTTCCCCAAACACTGGGTGGATTTGAGATGTGCACTACCCCATGAAACCCAGGTTCCCTAAAACCTCCAAACAGCCACAGATCACTAGCCTAACCCATTGCTCTGCTTTCTTCCTTGACATTTTTAGTGATCCATAGATAGATTACCCTATCAGTCTGACCTGTCCTCCCCAGGTAAGGTTTTCTTTGTCAGCCACTATATGTCTGTATATATATATATATATACACACACACACACACACACACACACATATAGATATGTATAAAATCAGCAGTACAGTAGCACTTTGGTAGCCTGTGACTCTCATGCTAATTGGCATCCTTTAAAGAAACTACGGAAAGGATTAAGATGAGACTGTGAAGGAGTTCAAAGGACACTCGCTCCCGCCTCAGGCCAGCAGTGAGCCCCTTCCCCTTGGGGACCATTTCCCGGGCTCCCAGGGTGCCCCCATGCCCCCCTGGCATTGGCCATGAGCACAGCTTAGAGCACCTACAGACCTGTGGGGACCTTAAGACCACTGTGGCTCCCACCTCGATTCAACAGAATATTTTATATTTCAGCTAACTAAAATTGTAGCTAAGGAAAACACTTAGGGATGCATTTAAATCCCACTGGTATTTCAGGATTCAGACAAGTGCTATCCTGATTCCAAGCTGTAACCTTTTCCACCCTTCTCCAGAGGTGTTTAGGTCACCAGCTAGGCTGCTCATACGCCGCTCAGACAGGTCCCAGCTCCACACACCCGCGCACATGCAGTCCCCTGTGTCTGCTGTATTCACAGCCATGCTACTCTTCATATTTTCCATATGCAGATGTGTTTAAAGCAAAACCAAATCCTTTTCTAAAGCACCTTGCCTCCACAAACCAAGCTGTGTCACTAGAAATGTTTTCCTTAGCTTCAGATGCTACTTGTAAATTCACTTCATGACTGAGAAAGCTACTTTGTCTTGAAGGAGGAGGGACAAGCACTGGGCAATCTTACAAATTGACATAGTAGCAGATATGATTACTGAGACCTTCTCATCATATCCCAACAAATAGTATTTTCCTGCCTCTTTTCCTGCATGGCAGCATGTGGTAGCAGAGAAGCCTTATTAGAGATTACCCATTAGGAAAGCCAATGTCCTCATTAGATCTGTATCTTGGCAGCAACAGGCATGCATCCTCATTGTTTATAAAAGAGAAATACAATATTGACAGATGCTGTTGAATGGCTTTAATGTGTTTCATTCCAGAAATGGCCTTGTTCTAGCATCAGGTGATCTTTCCCATACAGCTACTCACCACCAGTCTGTGGGCTTAGTAAGGATTATTTAACATCCCTTAACTTTCTTGAAAAAGTGGGAAGACAGGCTCAGTGTAAACGAAGGAATAGTGGAAATGCATAAGTGACTGTTTAAGCTGTGTGCTCAGGGCTGGCCCAATAGCATGATTGATAAGCTACTGCAGAACAAATTAAGATCATCTTACTACCTTTTGGGGCCTTTGTCAGAGGCCTGCATCTCATGGGTCTGCTGTGAACCTGTAATCCTATGGGGCATGTATTGACTGCTGAGCTTGCCCCTTAATTACTCTCTGTCAAGCTTGCAGGAGTCAGGATTTCTCAGTGATCAGAACTGCCACTATTTAGAGATACATCACTTACAGCTGTCAAATGACCACAATTTTATTTTAGCTTCATTGATTGATAAAGATGCATATGTTTTTGCCTGCTGATGAATTCGGACTTGAGCCATACTCCGGCTCACCTCTTGTCACCTCCCCCAAATCCAAACTCCATTATCATTGGCGCAAATGTTATACAGCTATCAGTGTTAACACGTGAAGCTCTCCCTTGTATTTTTAGACTTTGCTAGAAGTTGCACAGCCTGGGAGATGAGACCCACACTTGGGAAACCCATTTATGGTGTGTATGTATGGCCCGGACTCATACGCGGGCTCAGAGCCGGTGGGATGGAGCAGCCTCCCACAAGCCGAGGTCTGGGGCGAAGCCAGATTTCCAGCCTGACTCTGAATAATATGAAAAGCACAGATATCCTCAGTGAGGACTAAATATCCTTAGTCTTCCCTGTGCCTCTTGGTGGAGGAGAAATGGTTCCCAGGGTAAGAGAGGTTCTGTCCCTGTGGCAGCCATGCAATTCCAGGAGCACAGGGACAATCCTGCTTGGGGAGGATGGATAAAACTCATCACACCGATCATGCTCCCTGGTCATTTAAAGGCTGCTTGCAGGAGCACCTTCAGTGCTGCAGAGGCCAAAAAATAGATCACAAATGGACTACAAAAGGAGGGAAAAATCTGGAACCAGCCAGTACAGCCATATGTTTCCTATCACAGCTGAGAGCACTGACACCAGCCTGGCAGGAGCACACAGGTGCTAAGCACCCAGTGCGGTGGTTAGCCTAATGAATCACAATTACAGAAGCACCTGAACCAGATAACGCTGTGCTCATTTGCTCTGAAATGCATAAAAGCGTGCAGCAGCCCATAATGCTTCTAAACTCTCTGGTGGTTTTGGGTAAGGTGCTGTTTAGAAGCTGCTAGGCTTTTTGCTTCAGCTAGACCTGCCTTGTGTGGTGTGGTACACACCTTTAGCCAAGGCTTTCAAAAGCAAAGGGGAGCTTAGATACGTTTTCCAAGACCTGGACTCCTACGAAGCCTGGAGCTCTCCTTCCCTTAGCATAGCTTAGCACAGAGGCCTTCCAAGGGGATAGAACCCAGAAACCTTACCAACTTGGGGGAAGTGCAGTCAGCAAACTGGCTTTATACAAACTGCAGCTGGAAAGTAAGTGACTGCTGGTGTCCTTTCTGGTTCCCCCATCCTAAGCCCCCCTGAGGGGGGGAATACGTTCACCCCCCCCAGGCAAGCATGGCCAGCTGCCAAGCTCCCCCCTGGATTGCTGTGCTGTTAGGATTTGGGGACAGCCATATGTCTGCAACCCACTTTTCCTTCCCCAGGGCAATCCCCCATCTCCTTCCTTCCTAGGAGCAAGGACAGGCATGGCCTTGCCCACAAGAACTCCCCCAGTCCACAACCGTCCTGCTTCAGCGCTCAGCGTGTCTCCCACCACCAAAAGGCAGATCTTACGTGGCTTTGTGTTGCTAGAAGTGCATGTGGTACCCTGGCATGGTTTAACCCCAGCCAGCAACTGAGCACCACGCAGCTACTCACTCACTTCCCCCCCACCCCCCAGTGGGACGGGGGAGAGAATTGGGAAAAGAAGTAAAACTCGTGGGTTGAGATAAGAACGGTTTAATAGAACAGAAAAGAAGAAACTAATAATGATAACACTAATAAAATTACAACAGTAATAACAAAAGGATTGGCATATACAAGTGATGCACAATGCAACTGCCCACCACTGACCGATCGATGCCCAGTTAGTCCCTGAGCAGCAACACCCCACCCCCACTCCCCCCAGTTCCTATACTAGATGTGACATCCCATGGTATGGAATACCCCGTTGGCCAGTTTGGGTCAGCTGCCCTGGCTGTGTCCTGTGCCAATTTCTTGTGCCCCTCCAGCCTTCTTGCTGACTGGGCATGAAAAGCTGAAAAATCCTTGACTTTAGTCTAAACATTACTTAGCAACAACTGAAAACATCAGTGTTATCAACATTCTTCTCATACCTAACCCAAAAACATAGCACTGCACCAGCTGCTAGGAAGACTCTAGATAGTTAACTCTATCCCAGCTGAAACCAGGACAAGTATGACCTTGGGTGTCCTACTGAGCAGACCATCAAGAAGTAGGTGTCACCCTTGGGAAAGGTCTGAGTTCTGGCTGTCCCAGGGGTGCTCCCAGGAACTCTGGGGAAGGGCTGAGCCTGTGGGCATGGGGGAAGCACTGCTGGAAATCTCCGAGGAGGTCTCACTCCTTGCTTCAATTCCCTGCCAGACCAGGGCAGCTGTGCCTCTCTCCATGCAGTCTTGTGTATCCTCGGGGCTCAACCTGGACCGATGGACGGGGGGCAGAATTCATCAGAGAGGGACAAGAGCAGGTCCGATTGTGGAAGTTTCCCCTATTTTAGAGCAATGCTGTGCTGGAAGCTGCAGGCACACAACACCTGGGCAGCCAAACGTGTGGGGGGAGGCTGCCGTGACAGGTCTGCATCTGTAGCACCTCCACCCACAAGTGCACTTGAGCATCTGTTACAGAAATAGGGATTTTGTTATTAATAGCCCCAGAACACTTACAGCAGGGAGGGCTCTTCACCTTGAAAACTGCAAGGAGAATTGCAGGAATGGGTAAAGTGCTAAAAGCTGGGATGCTACTGAGCTTTGCAGAGGGATAGGGTAAGGAACACTTACAAGGTTACTGGGTCCGCACTATCCTGAACTTCCAAATGAGCTCCAGCCTGGTGAGTCATCATTCAGAGCAGTAATTGGTTCAAATAACCCAATTACTCGTCAGTTGACCCATTTTATCTCCTTTGGGTTCTGCCCACAACTGACATCAGACTCTGCTAGTTATAAAATATATAGTAAAGGAGACATTGTAAGAGGCCTAGATTTTTTTTTCTCCCCCAGCACTGGGTTTTCTACAAAGCAATAGCATGTAAAGCTGCCATATGGGGGGGGGGAGGGTGGTTTTGGTGCTTAGTTTTCTGCTGAAAAGCACATTCCTGCAGCAAAAGTATTCCCTTATTTCTGAAAATTGTGAGGAAAAACCAATCCTGCTGCAAAAGTGTTAAGATGTTTTCAAGTGATTTCTAAGGATACCTAAGAACAAATCCAGATTGCCATCCCAGAGCTGCCCAACATCTCTTCCTGGAAACGACAGCACTAAGGAAATATTCTGATCTCAAAAACTGGTGAGGCAGGACCAGATGAGAGCACTTGTGGATCGTGTTTTAACCGTGTGAAGGGGTGTAGCAAACTAGCACAACTAGATGGAGAAAAGCCATGTACGGGGAGACTTGTTCCTCTTTGTTGCAGGATGGCAATGGAGATGGTAAAGACTTGTAAAGTTTTGCTCTGGCAAGGTGGTCATGAGATCCTTAGTTCCCAAGCAGCAACAGTGGAAAATTTTTAGTGAATTATCCACACATGGAGTTGAAACTTCTCGCCACAGGCTTTTACTCATGCACACAGCACCATGCTGCTGAAAATACTGACTAGAGAAACTGCTCTGAGTGATGTCCAGAGTGCTTTAGTCACACCACCTGAACCCTCAACTCTTCCTGTCTGTGCAGGGGCAAAGATGTCTTGGTTTCAGTGGGAGTGAGCCATGGAAGGCTATCTAGCAAAAGTCTCTGTTAAATCAAGTATGAGCTGTGTTGTTTAAAGAATTTAGAAGCGCAAAGATACAGTTAGGTCCTAGCAGAATATTCAAAAGCAGTTGCTTAAGTCAAGGTTGTTGTGGGGTTTTTTTACCCCAAAATGACATGTCTGAGTGTGATTTAACTTAATGCTAATTACTTACCTATCATGTCTCTGGAAAGGGAGAAACACAAGAAATCACATTTAATGCTGTCTGTTAAATGTATCCCTAATATATCCTCTATGAAGTTTTTTTTCCTGTTCTACATTCCCTGTTCTCATTTTTTAATCATCTATATTCTGTAGAAAAAGGGAGCTTGGTATAAACACAGGTATCCCCAAAAGCTTTCAATTCACCTTTCTACAAAATATTAATATTTCCCTTTCATTTAGTAGTTATCATATTTTCAGGTTTTATGCACATGTGCTTAGAGCAGTCAAGTGCTGAACTCCCACCTGGCACTTGGAAAGAGATGCAGAAATGTTTGCAAAAATATTTATAGTATGTTTTCTAAAACTCCTGCTTGCCATCTCAAAGTAAAAACAAATATCATGTCTATACTGAATTAAACCAGTCAACTAATTTAACAGTGCCTATTAAAAAATGTATCATGTTTCAACAATTATTTTTTAAATTATAGCTTTTGCAAGTGACACTAGAGGAGGCTACTGTAACCTTTAACATCCAGTGATAGATTTCCAGCAGGCAGCTCACAAAATTGTGGGGAACCCTTTGATCTTTACGGCCACATACTTCCTTAAAAGCTCTTGTCCCATACCTAATGAAATGATAAAGCCAAAGAGAGGGACTTTTGCTCCTTGTTGTAGCTAGCACCGAATCCCCTTTTCTTCAAAGGAAACAGCATCTTTTGAGAATGCAAAGACTTAAATGTCCAGAGAAAGAAAAATGGGTTGCCTAACAAGCAAACAGCAAGATATACAGCTAACAAAGACATCTTAAGCTTCAATCACCCTTCTGCAGGTCAGCACGTTTACAGTTTCCCAGTTGCTAGTGCAGTAGTTTTTCAGGGACTACCAGCTCTAAATGAAAATGGAGGCTTTACATCTGAAAGAATGATGTCTTTAGCAGTTAATCTCTCTAATCACAGGGTTTTCTAACTGCTAATCTAGCATTTTGTTATCCAACAGGGATTTACCCCGTTTCATTCAATCAGATTGCATGTCAGATTAATGGCCTGCTCAGAAGGCAGAGGCTGGGTATCAGTCCCCCATGGCCAGGGCAGAGGGATGGGGAGAACATCTGCATCCTGCAAATCCTTCCAGAGGATTTCACACTTGGAGGTGTTGAGTAGGCTGCCATTTATTTTTAACAAACATTGTGCACACCCATGAATCTGCATCTCCACCAGAACAACAAAATTAAGTGGTTCTACTTCTTTTGACAGGAAAGAGAAAGCACAAGGATCAAGTTTCACATGCGTTTGATAGATGCTTCTCTTATCAAAAAGATGTCACCACATTAAGTCCCGAGAAATGGGAGCTTTCTTTACAGACACACTTGTTTTCTGCTTCCCCAGCTTCCCTTTCAAAATAAATAGAAAATTACTTATCTTTAAAAAATTAAAACCTACATTCATGATAGATTAAATAATCTTTCTGTGATGATTAAATCAGTCTGAGTATCTCTAGGGGATGTTCTGAGGCTTGAGGAAAGCTTTTCCAGCATGCTGTCACTGTGCCTACGTTTCCCAAATTATTACCTATCTTCATACAAAAACATTACCCCAGTCAGAGGCTGAACCCTGCAAGGTGATCTTTGCTATCCACTAGACGTCTTAAGTGATCTACTCATTTCAGTGCATATCTGGAGCTCAATAGCTGCAATCCATTTAGAAGGCCTTCATATAGTCCAGTGATAAAGAGTCATAAAACTTTATCTGACTGTTTAATTAAAGACAGAAAACTTGTCCAACTATTGATGGCTAAATTATCTTTTTCATTTTCTGTTCTTAACATGCAAAGTACCCACATCTCCACAAACCTGCACAGAGCTTAGCTGTACACCCCAAAGCCAGCACACTGGTATTTTAATGGTCAAGACTTGCTCTCCTATAAAGAAAAGTTGACTTGGAAGACAATACCTGACAGCAGCACTTAGTGACAGCTGGCATTATCAAAATAAAATAGTTTTAATTCAATTCCTAACTAGCATGACCTATTTGACAATTATCTAAGGGCTTAATTCAGTAAATATATGTCCTTCTGTTCTGTATTCCTTCTATTGATTTTAATAAGACCTAATGCTAAGTAAGAGACATTCAACAGGAGGAATATATTAATTACTTATATTGCTTTCAGTTACCAGCATATCACCAATATATCTACCTCACGTGCATGATTTTTTAAAAAAATTAAAAGTTGGAAAAACATGCCCACAGTGGTCTACCTCTGTAGCAAATGCCATAGTGAAAGCAAATATTTGTCACAGCAATTTAGGGTACTTCCCTAGCACAGAGTAGAAGGTAGTGAGGCTGGAGGGGTTTTTGCTCTTGTATTTTCCTGTGGAGATACGGACCCGCTGAGGGGACACTGGACAAAGATGCCTATGCCACTGGAGAACGTACTAGCACCATAACTGGAGGCAATTCCTGATCTACTATATCTAAGCTGTGCTGCATTGTGCAGAGGCACCAGCTTACCTTGTTTGTTTCTGCATTTGACTCTATTTTGCAGGATAGACACATGCTCAGTACCGATTTCTATCAAGGCTTAAGCAACTTTAATTACTTGAAATTAATCCATAGGATTTAAATGTAGTAGATTTCAGGCAGGTGGACGATTAAGTCCGATAAGTGAAATATAAATTGTTTCTACGTTGTACAGACTGTCTGGATGGGACATATTCAGCTGTTCTATGGAAAAGTTTGAAGGTGAAGTAGCCGGTAACAGATCCAAAGTTTTGTATAATCACAAGCAGTGACTGTAAGAAAGATGGCAAGCTTACATCCAGAAATTAATTTTTAAGTTCTTCTGCACTATCCTAGTGAGATGACAGGCATTACTGAACAACTTTTTTTATGCCACAGTGGCACAGCAGGCAAAAAGCTTATAGACAAATTAGTTTTAGTTATTGCAGAACCAACTCAGTCATACACCTAATGGTTTATACATCTAATACTGGTTGCATCACCTTTACAATCCCAAGGAGCTAGTTCACTGGAAATGTATCACACTGAACAAAACGTCAAAACAGCCGTTCAGTGCTTTAGTATCAATTCACCAATTCCATAAATACTTTGAATGGTGGGAGACGATACACTTATTTGCAGAATATCCCAACTTTAGAGTATCCACAAACACTCTGGAGGGCAGGATGATAAGGCAAAGTGGTCTCGCCAGAACAGAAAGCTCCTCTGACACAGGTAGGATGCAATTCAGGAAGGACAAATGTAAAGCACCACCCTAGCATATGAATAACCAGCTGCCTGTGCAAGACAGAGCAAATGAGTGTGCAGCAGTCCTTGAGAGGAGGATCAAGGGATTATAAATGACTGTTCATACTGCTGTGTGAGAAAGCAAACATGTCAAGCTGGGTACATGGCAGTGCATGTGCAAGGAACACGCTGACACCTCTCTGGTGTGCTCTGCTTCGGCGAGTCCAGCTGGAGTACCATGCCCAGGTCTGGGTGCTGCACTTTGAGATTAAAGGGAGTGGAAATTAGGGGAGAGCAGTGACAACAGCCAGAGGTCCAAAAGTGTCACCTGTGTGGGCAGATGAAAGAACTGAGGTTGCTTAGTCCTGCAATGGCTGAGGGGAAAGATGAAGATTTTCAAATACACAAAAGGTTCCGCCAGAGAGAAAATATTATTCCCTGTGTGCAGCACAGGGACAAGAAGGAATAGATTCAGACTTTAGCAAAAAGAAGGACATTAATGACACAGAGGCACAGGAGCAGGTTGCGTGGAGAGGATGTAAAAGGCTTGAAGCCGAACAGGCCAGACCTCTCTTAGGATTGCCTTGGTCAATGTGAACCTGCCTTGGGGAAGGCAAATGGTCTCTGAACACACCATTCTCATAATAAGGGTTTTCTGAGTTGGCAGCACTGCCTGGCGTACAACTAAGACAAGCTTTCTGCCTGTCCCATGGTGGCTTGGAACAGATGGCATGCAGCCCTGCTAAAGCATGGCTGCACGCAGTGACCTCCTGGGCTTCTACTCCTGTTAATATCTGCCACTCCAAAATGCCATTATGGAAGCGAAGTGATCCGCTCTGCAAGGTGTGTACCTCAAACATCGTCACCTGAATATCCTCAGCTGGGCACCGTGCCTCCCAGCACCCAGAGGGCCCGAGGGCCGGGCTCGGCTCAGGACCGCCAGCCCCAGCCCCACGGCATGTCCTTCCCCAGGGCTCTGCAGAGGGCAACGGGCACCGATCCAAGGGCAGAGCCAACCAGGGAGAAGGAAGGGGCACGTAACATAACCAGCCAGAGCCCAGCCAGAACGTAGTCTATTTATTTAGTTGTACGCTGTAGTGCAATGCTTGTAGCATGCTGTAAATTCCCAACAGGAGGAGATGATCAGTATCTCAAGTGCTAGAAAGCATGGATAACATACATCAGCAAATACTTTGATCCCGACTGCTTATATCGCAGAGTAATGGGATGAAATAAAAATGGTTCCTGCTGTTGACTAACTAATGACCATAAATTAGAGGTAAGAAGTGGCAAGTCTAAAGCATAGCAGCGGTTCAGAGTGCAGCAGTGGGACACAAGGGTGGCAGGAAAAATGAACTGGAAAGATACTCTGACTCCAACACCCAGTGGAGGGCAAGGGAGTTTTCCTCAACATGATCAGAAATAAGCTTGCCATTGAGAAGTGGAGATGAAAAGTGCTGGGCAGAGCTGCAAAGGGAAAGAAGACGTGAGGAGAGTTGGCATGGCTGAGCAGAAAATGTCAGTCAAGGGGATGCCACGCTGCACCGCCATCACATCAGAAAGTAATGTGTGGTCCAAATTATAAGTGAGCTACAAGCATACTCTGAAGTCTGTTTTCTCCCTTAGAAAAATCCAATAGCGGGCAAACCAATGGGATGAGGTCCTTGGATAAAGATGGCTTAACACTGTACTTCTCATCCAACCTGTGTCCCACTCCCCTGTGGCAGTCAGTGGCCGGGTTTCCCTTTACATGTCTACCCAGCCCTGGGCTGAAATTGCTCTCTCTCTGATTGCTGGGTGGGTTGCCATTTTAGCCCCCCTGGGAGAGCATCTGCAGGCTGGTGTGACTGGGGGCAGGGATTCCAGAGTCCCCCATGAAGCCCCCACCAGCAAGTCTGGTCCCAGAACCAGGCGAAAGTGCCACGCCAGTGGAAGAGCAGTGACCTAGGCTGCATAAAAGACGCAAGGAAAAGGGGAAATTACTGACAATGAAGCTGCAGTCGTGAATGAGGATCTGCAGGAAAACGCAAAGACGTTTAAAAAGAGGGAGGGTGAGTGAGGCACATCTTCAGCAGGAGAAATAATAGGGGAGAAAATCAAGGAGGGAAAAGGCTGGGTGGGAAGAGAAAATTCTACGCCTGCATGTGAGGGGAACAAGCTATGAAGAAAATTGACGCTGAGTGAAAAGGAAGCAGCCTAGACAAAGACGATGTGGTGCGAAAACAGAGAAGGGAGCTGACATGCTGGAATGAGAAAGGGAAGGAGGAAAGAGGGGCAGTTCACAAAACGCCTAATCTCAGTGCAAGTGAGAGGAGAGCTGGTCTTGCTAAGAGCTCAAGGGCTATATTTTGACAGAACCACAAAACCCACACAACTCCTTACCTGCCATTCTCCATCCTGCAAAAAAATGCAGAAATATCCAGGGTTATGGTAATTACACAAATATGTTATTTTTCAAGGTTTGACCCAATGTATTCTCTAAACCAGTGACATGGATCTGCAGAGAGGCTGATTTTACACAGCAAGGAACTATTGGCTAGAGCTACAAAGAGTACAGTTGTGCTAGTAAGATCAAATATGACTTTTCAGTGTAATCCACATTTCTGAAATGATTTATATCAGAGCTTACCCAGTCTAAATCAGCCAAGGCAAGAGTATGAAGTGACTTTCCATGAAAAATGTTATCTACACTTAGCTGAGGTTAACAATTTCCCCAAAGTTTACATGAGAATCTGCATGCCATTTACAATTGATTAACTATTATTTGGCAGACTATTTGTGCAATGAATTGCTGACATTTTGAAAAGAGCTATTTGATGATTTAACATAGGCTTAAAATGTGACCTTTGATTTATACAAAATGCATATAAAGTGGGTAAAATGAGGCGTTGAACTTACTGCATAAGTCTTGTCTGATAGCTATGCATCCTTTCTGTTTCTGCTTTCCTCACCTCTTAAGTTCTCTGCAGGAAGATTTTGGTGGATTCTTCAGGTACAAATCTGAGCATCAGGCATTCCACAGTGCTATTTCAAGATGTTAATAAACGATGATGCTGAACCAGAACCAAAGCAGCAGCAAGATTTATCATTCTTAATATTAATAGATGATCAATGTTTATTCAACTTAACCAAAGTGAGTTTTGGTGGTTTTTTTAATAAATGACAGGAATTCTACATTTACTTAAGAAATCTATCATTGCCTCTGTAGGTAGCAACTTACCATGATAGTTAACGTCAAATATTATTTTTCATTTGAAACTAGAAAAAGAAGCATGAGGTGTTTTGAGGTTAGCCTTAGTCCCTGAGATGAAAAAGCAGATGGGGACAATCTAATCTGAAGTGCTTGCCAGACTGACTCCCAGCTATACCATCTGAAGAAATACTGTAACATATAGCACTGATGGAAAGGAAAGAAATTTCTGCTTTGTATGCATACAAGAATCTGTATGCATTTGTTCTTCCGCATGTTTGGCTTTATGCTTATTGACTCAAGCCTGTTATCCCTACTTCAGTGGTTCCATGTACTTCCAGGTGATATCAAGCAGAAATACACATTTCCTATCTATGAAGCATTTCTGCACAGTAAGACTCTATTTCTCTCTCTGCTGTGTAAGAGCTCAAATTTCTGCTCTTAGTGAAACATCTGTCTGAGTTTCCTCATGCAACTGCTGTACACCTGCTTTTATTCTGCTGCTCTTTGCTTTGTCGTGATCTTTAAAAAAATATAGAAGATTAATGTATCAATAGCAACATTGTAGTTAAAGGTTGCATGGAGATTTTCCCTTCAAATCTGACCTTTCCAGTGTTATTGAAAAAAGAGCACAATATAGGGAAATATGTATATATATATATATATATGTATATATGCAGGATCTTTTCTACTCTTTCTAGACATATTGCAATGCTATATAGGGAGGCCAGAAAATTGAACTGGAAGGAGTCTTGAGGGGTCAGTTAGTTACCCTGCACCAAAGTAGAGCTGCAGATATCCATGTATTCCTGACAGATGTTGATCTTTAATTCCTCCAATCAAAGAGAAACCTAAATGTCTCAGGGTGGTCCCCTTCTGGGCAGAAGTAGGAACATTAGTGGTTTCCTAAGGGTTTTCCTTAGGATATAAAAAGAAGAAAGAAATTGTGACTTTTTTGTTGCTGTTGATTAGATCAATAGCAGATGAAGGAGAATAAATAGGGTGCTTGGGTCAGAAATCTAATCCCATAAACTAAGGAAGGTACATGGGAACAGAGGAAGATAACATCAACTTCAATCTGTTTATGAAAAACAACGTATGGAGGCAACTATCTCCACTTGCCCAAAGAAGGCATTTCAGCCTTAATTTTGATTGCAAAACTTATCACATCTTCATGGCCAGTTTTTGAACTGTTACAAGCCAAGAATTCTTCACCTTTGCTCAAGTCCTGCCCGTCCCATCTCTAACTCTGTGTACCAAATTGATCTTTGAGACCTTCACTATAGAGCAACTGAGGAAATCAAACAAGTCTGCAGTGCTCTTGTGCAGAAACAAAAGTGGAGGTTTCAAAGAAGTTTTTTCCACTAATATAAACAGGTGAGACAAAATGTGATTTTGCAGCTCAACAAATGACCCAAGAAGGACCCTAAAATAGCCAATGGGGCACTGTGGATTTCTGCAGTTACATAGAAGTCTCAGGCGTAATTATTATTGATAGGCATGCGGTTTCCCATAAACTCTCAGAGGCTGAAAAACTGGTCTACAAATTTCATGGAAGAGAGATTTGTCCTAGATTTTCTGTTTTATTTTGGCTAGATCAGAAAGACTGTGATTGATAACAGCGTCTCAGAAATTTGGCACTTTGAACCTGCAGACTGCTCCAGCTTAGGTAGAAGCATGAATTTACAACTTTTTATTAAGATAGGTATGCATTAAAAAAACCCAAACTTTCTGAAAGAGAATTAAAATATAGTTGTCACTCATATTAGGTTTTCAAGCACTCATCATTTACTACATCATTTAAACTGAACTGCCCAGTCCCCACTCTTAATAGTAGTATAAGACTACCAAAGGCTTCAGCTGAAGTCAGGTCACATTATGCTAAGCACTGCTCATGAGTAAAATATAGAACCAAAGTAAGCAGATGACACTTCCCATCCACTTAAAATAGAAACTGCAAGTGAAAGCAGAAAGAAATCTGTTGCACTAATTTACAGAGAGTAACCCATTTCAGAGGTGTTAAGTAATTTGATCAAGGTCACATAAGATATCTGTGGCAGAGCCAAGAAACAAGAATAGCAAAGTCTCATAGGAATTTCCGAACTCATTTGTCTTCTCCTCATTTAAATCCTTAAATAATAAGGACAAGAGCATAACTAACATGTCCAAAGATAACAGATACATGCTAAAGTCTGTATCGTATAGGCTTTATATCATGCAGACGGGCATGGTTATGCTGCATCCATAGATGAAGTCTTCTAGTTTAGATTGATGCTTCTTTAAACAGCATGAGCAGCACAAGTCTGAAAAAAAGTGTATTGTCACTCTTATTGACACCAAGCAGTACTCCCTTCTTCAGGAGTGATGGAGTACATGAATCCCTCCTAAAGAGCACCGTACCAGTCAGCAGACCTCCTTACTTAAAATTATTAAGTACCCATTCAACAAGACAGACTATATACACAAAACCAGAGCGAGGATGCTCACAGAGTGATGCACCTGATACATGAATCCACTTCCCCTGCCAAGGAGGAAGGTAAGTGATGACAGCGTGCGTGCGTGCATGTGTGCACACAGCGTGAAGACGTGCCCCCCCAGTGCTGCAGTCGCACCCGCACGGGGCTTTGCTCCGTGGCAGGGGCGGCCTTGGGCTCCCGCCTGCTGGGGTCAGCTCTGCAGCAGCGAGGGACTAGGGGAGACTACGGACATTTGAACAGACTAGCTAGTCTGAGGGAGACATTTCATGTGTGCTTTACACAATATAATTTTTATTTCACCTACAAGTAAAAGAACAGCACCCAGAGGAAAGGTAAGTTAAGATACTACCCCCAAATGGGCATGAGCTATGCTGGAGCATGGCAACGAGTCAGCTGTGAGATGCACGGTCATTATGCACATACGTGGCTGTAAACATGCTCGTGCTTCTCTTTCATCCCCTGCTCCTACAATTGTAGCAGCATTAGCTTAGTTCTTAAACCCAGTTTTTTCAATTAAACATTTTTGCAGCTGTTAAAAAATATAATTTTCAAAGAAATTTCATTTTAAAATGTTCTTTCTTTCTTTCTTCCAAGCTTCTCCTTTTGTGCCAACAGCTTTTCTGAGGATGGAGAAATTTTTAAGAGATGCAGGTAAGAAAGAGGTGAGAGGGGAAGAGAACTTTTCTAAAAACTGGGGAGAATGTGTAGGCATTATTCATCTTGCTGTAGCTGAAAGGTGTGACAGAGGTGAAGGGAAAGACGAGGGGAGGCAGAAAATAGAAGAAAAGGAAATCCAAGCCTGTTTTAAAAAACAAAGTAACTATGAAACTCAGTAGTTTCTGGTAAGACAAAAGAATTTGGTAACTTTAGAGGCAGCTCTACCTCTGTGATTTCAGAGAATATTACAGTTCAGTCAATCCTTAGCCCCTCTACAATTGTCAACTCCTTCCTCCTCCTCCTCTTTCCTTAGCCACCTTTCCTGGTACTGAAGTCCTCCCTTACTCCTTACTTCTTAGTTTCTCTGTCAAACAGCCTAAACATCAACACGGTGAGTTAAAGTCAGAGCAATTGTTCCCAGCTTGTATTTCACTTTGAAACTGGCCGTTTTCATTTCAGCAAAGGACAGTGTGTGTACCAGAAAACATTTTTACTTTTCCCAGCTGTAACAGTTTGTCTAATAAAAGACATTAACTCTGTTCCCAAGCCCCACCTGACTACTTTTCTTAGCTCATGACAGCCAGAACAACACTAACTCTGCTCCCCTCCTCCCAAAATATTAATAGGGAGTCTTTTATGTTAAAATTGAACAGTATTTGAGAAAACACTTCACAATTTGGGGCATGTCTCCTGTTTATGGATACAAAGATGCTGCGAAAAAACAGATTTGATCACGTTACTCAGTGACTGAAGGTCTGCTTCAAATATTAGAAGGCAGTGTCTCTCTAAGACCCATCTGTCAACACTATTCATGTGACACTCCTCACCCTACCACGTGAATCCCTTTAATGGATCACTCCCTGCTTTCCTGTGTAAAGCCTGGTCATCAAAAATGCACTTTGGGTTCAAATAAATATTTCTGTAACTTTGGTAAACATAAGGAAGGGAATTTCAAAAAGTAAAGACATTTAGAAACCTTCCAAATTATTTTTTGCTTTGTTTTTAAGGTGATTTAAGAAAGGCGGCTGCATTGACTTTTGTAAAGGGGCAGAAAATATTTTGCTTCACACATATGAAAAGGCAAAGGCAAGTAAAATGCCTTTGGCCAACTTCAAAGCCCCATGCAAAAAAAATGGATTTTGCCTTCCAGAGAAGAGGACAACATTTTTCCAGTGGAAAAATTCAATGTTCCTGGCTCTGGCTTGAGCACAAACTCTGCCTACCAGAAGCTACAGAACAGCCCAGAGGTCTCGGAGAGAGGCTGCCGCCTGCTGCTTTAGCTTACTTTACAAAGTGTACTTTTTCCCAGAAAAGTTCCCCATCACTGCTGCTCACACTTCAACTCCGACACGCAGAGCAGTGGCTTTTGTGCTGCTTGGTCCCTGTAGGTGACAGAGGTCAGGTTCACACTATATGGATCCGTGCCTGGGCAAGCTCTAACCAACCATATTTTTAAAAACAGGAAGATCCCAGCTGACAATCTTAACATTTGATTTGGTAGTTTTGCAGGGATCTCAGGACTACGAAGAGTCAATTACTTTCCTTGAACTGGTTTTTCTCCATGTTTTCAGCATTCCTTCTCTCTCCCATCTTCCTTGTGGCTTTATGTCCGTGAACAACAGCTTGGATAAGAGTAGCATTTCATCTCACAAAATGTGGAAAATTCTTTTTGTGAGAAAATGGCACATATGGTGTATGACACAGTCTATTCAGATTCATCAGCCCCTGCTCTGCCGGTAGCTAGCAAAAGAAAAATCTTCCTAAAAGTAACAAAACTGGTAGGGAGCTCAGGATCTGGCCTTGGGACAAGCCATTCTTAAATCCTGGGAAAAAATGAGTTTTAGCATGCTCACTAAGTTTTGGTATCTGACCACAAATCTTAAGAAGCTGTGTCTTAGAGAGACAAAAATGCATCAAAAACCGCAGTGGAGATGAGAGAGTAGGAGAGCTTGTGAAAGTCACATACAGAGCTGCCAAATTAAATGTCATACCAATATATGTTACTTGGGGAAATCACTACGCACTGTCCTACTATTCTGTCATTAAGAAAAGCACCCAGAGGTGATGTTGATGACAAAGCTTCCAGCAACACCTGCAGCTCCTGAGCCCTGGGGCAGCAGCTGCAGCAGGAGGGCTCTGCCGGCGCCGGCACTGGGCAGCGCTGACACCCCTTCCAACTACCCCAGATGCACATCAGGATTTCCCACTCCTGAAACACGTGTGGACGCCCAGGGGGATGGGCACATCACCAAGTCAGCATTGCCACGCTGCCGCACAGCTGGATTGTGCCCCATGTTCCTCGGTGGGGTTTGATAAAAAAACACAGCCTGACTCTGGAGAGGGCGTTCTTGAATGAAGACACATCACGCAAACACATATGCTGGCCATGAACGTGCCTATGTCTACGCATTCTCATGGTGCAAAAATCTTAATGACTAGAGCAGACCCTTTGTTTCTCTCAAAAGAGTTTTTTCATGCAATAACAAAAATGATGGTGCAGGAAAAACAACTCTTTCCGGCCTGAGGTAGTTTGCTTCAACAGAAGTAAGCAGTAGAAAACATAATTTCTCTCCCAATAGGAATCCTTGTGTATTGTATGCCAATGTGTGTATATGCCTTGCCCTCCTACCTTTTATATGGTTTTAGGTCCATGACCTTTCTCAGCAGCTATTATAAATGTAATGATGTGAGACATGCTAAACTTTTCACAACCAATAAAAATAAATGTGTGTACAGGTAATAGCTTGTACAGGCTCTATATGGTTAAAAGATAAAACACAAATACACTTTTCCTCTCCAGGTTCAAAACATGCAGATTGCCACCATGTAAACAAACGAAACCAAAAAAAAAAAAAAGTCAAAGAAAAAGGATATTGTGAAAAGCACATGATAGGTTTGGCTTTAACAGCAAGCTATACCACATGTTTTCCAAGTGACACTGGGCAAGTCATGACTTCTTCCTGTGACATCTGATGGCAATGATCGTCTGGTTTTGGTGTTCTCTGTGCTTTCCTCCCATTTAAATTTTATGGTTTTAAGAAAAGGAATTTCTCTCCCGTGGTGAGTGTCTATGGCTTCTGGTGATAAAATGGGGACTGGGGGCCTTCTGCCCAAAAGAGACATAGATATCCAATCTCGACATAGGGTCCCAAGTAAGACAGTGCAGGCAATAAATCTTCCGGATTTAGTCTACAACTGGTAGAACAGTGCTATGTTTAAGCAAAATACACAAGATTATATCTTCAAAATTATAGCAGGGAAGTCCCTGAGCCGGCTCCCAGGCAGCCTGGCCCACAGCACGGTAGAGCACCGTGACAGCTGCGGCTTGCCGTTCAGCAAGGTAGAAGTGCCCGCAGCGTGTTTTCATGACAGACAATGGGTCTGGATAAGCATTACAGCACAATTAGAGATGTCTTGTTCAGACAAATTGATTTTGGTGCCCAAACTCCTCAGCTCTTCAGACCTGCCAAGTCAAGTCAGATGATAGAAAAAAACAACAGTGAAACAGACTGCAAGCTTACAAGCAGACATATCCATTACCTTCATTCCTAAAGGGCAACAAACCCACCCTTGAAAATTCAGTTTTTTAAGAAGTTAACAAAAAAGTAGCATTGCAAAGCCCTATGCTTGGTGATGCTTCATCCATGACTTGTCGTAACTACCAACCCTGCCAGTACAGCACAGGATCTGAGATGTTCCCAGCTCCAGCCCTGTCCCGGCCATGTTCTCGGGTGCACACCCGACCTCCCCAGCCCGGCACCTCCGTGGGGACACGTCCCCATCGGAGCCAGCTCCCCTCCACTGGTGCTCCCAGCAGGGCTGATCCTAACTTCTGCACTGCCCTTCTCAGCGTGAGCTGACGTAGCTTCGAATTTACACTGACGAAGGCACTGTGTCTGGAGGTGCTTTTCGGGCTAGGACTGTGCGTTCAGCCCAGCTTTCAGCCTGGCCATAAGCAGTCTTTGGGGCCCACGGGAGGCAGGATTAGCATATGTGATCAGACAAGACTGCCAGCAGCACTTTGGGCAGCCTGAAAAGGAAAGGCTATTGATTTACTGCAGGGGAAAACGTGGTGCAGTGTCCTAGACCATTATAATCCCATTCTGTCTTTGCCGAGGTTTTCAACCTTCCTCTCTGTCTCTCGCTCTTTTTTTTTCTTTTCCTTTTCTTCTTCTTTTTTTTTTTTTTTTTTCCTTTATGCAGGAGTGTCTTTATTCTAGGCACTGGATTGAGCTGTACCCCAAGGATTTGTGTCCCAGGTCTGTACATTTAGGGAGGGGAGGAAACTGCAACCCTGGTCCATTGTACTCCTCCTGATCAAGAAAGGGTGGATATTACGGTATCTTGTACCTCAAATATCTGACCATCCACTTCATTCCACACATGCAAAGTGAAATCAGGTATTTCTTATATGAAATGATATTAAAATCAGGATGATTTTGGAGAAATGATTACAAAATATTTAGGGACCAGCTTTAAAAGTGCTCCAGTGGAACTTCTGGCAAAGTACATTCTTTGTTATTCAATGTATTACATGTACCTTGGAGGAACTGAACACAGGCATCAGAAATCAAAGTCATCACTCTACATCTGTGTTCCTTGTATTTTGCTGGTCATGAACTTATTTTGCGTTTGTTTTCTCAGAGGCTTAAGAAGAAAGGAGAAGATGGAAAATAAAAAGCTAAGAAATGCAGATGTGATCTGAATTTCTAGAGAACTCAACCTCTTGATAAAATATTACGAGATATTCATATAATCTTCTTTTCCCATCACATATGGTTTCAGTTTGGGATTAATGTTTCACTTCCAATTTGAACTGCATGTTTCTTTTAAAATAATAATTAAAATATTAAGAAAAATCATCAGAAAAATAGATTTTAATGCAGTTTTCCTTATTTACAAATGTAGTAGTAGTAAAAAGAACCTGACTATTCCCAGTTAAAGGACTTTACACTACAGCATATAACTGACATTTATCTAGCTATAAACAAACACCCACTGAAGAGCAGCACGTTATGGTTAATTAAACAACAACAGTCGGGTGGGGGAGGGAGGAGGAGGAGGAGGAAATAATAGTCATTTAGTTTAACTGGAAAAACGTGAAGAGACTTGTAAAGCAACTACAAATTCAGTGAGTCAAAAAATACAAGCCTCTAAAGTTAGTGCTCTAAGTACCACAAATAGCAAACAATGGCAGCATCCCAGGGCACAGTCTCAGCAAATTGATCAGTCATCTTTCATTAGTGGTACCAGACAGAGATTGGTAGCATCTGTGATTTTAAGAGAAGATAAAATGAATATATCTAATCAAAATTGGTCTTTCCACTGAAGCTCTCCCACTTCTTTTTCTTCCAAATGCTGCAGGGTGGGCTTCCTTGTCCATCATGTCATTTCTGCATGGGAGACGCAGCCCTACTGCAAAGTCGCCACTAGTCTGGGAAGGCAGCATTCAGCATCGCCCAGGGACGTGTGATTTAAGTTCACATTCAAACTCCTTCCCAGGTACCAGCAGGGAGCTGGCTGCTGCCTGGGACTCCTGCCCAACTTCCAGTTCTCCTGCCCAACTTCCAGTTCTCCTGCCATGCAGTCAGCAAGGTCTCATTTCTGGGGGGGCTCAGTGCCCATCCGTGGGTGGGCTGCAGTCTGGAGCCCCTGCACTGGTCGGGGATATGGGTGGCACAAACCTGTGGTCCAGGTGCCATCAGCGGGGTGCCTTCAGCGCTGGGCTTCCCGTGGGGGCCCCTTCCTGGCAGGATTTGAGATGGCACCACCAGACTGCTTGGCAAGCCCCAGGCTCAGGGGATGTTGAGGCTGGTAGCTCTCTTTTTCTCAACTTCAGCCGGCTCTGATGTTGAAGGGCAAAAGCAGCCAGAAACAGAAGTGTTTGTGGGATGGAAAAAACACTCCTACCCTGCATTTATTCTGACCTCATCTCTGCCCTTCTTTTGAAATAACATGTTAAAGATACATTATATAGCAATTTAATAATAACTCTTCTTTCCTAAAGTAAGTAAGTATAATTTATCAGCCTTTTATAGACCAATAACTAGGGACAGAGGGTAAATGTAGCCCAGTGCTGAAAAATCAGCCCACGTTGCCCTGCCCTGGACTATGCCTATCCATTGGAGGACAACCGTACATGAGACAAGATGCCTTAGCAGTCACCTCATACGGTTTTTTTTTGACCTTGCCTCCAAATCAGGCAGCCAGAGAGAAGAGCAGCAGTGCAGATGGGAAGGCAGAGACTGGCACCTTGTGCTCATGGCACCCAGCCAGCTCTGCACCCACCACTGGCAGGATGGTCTCCACTGTCATCTCTGGAGCTCAGCAAAGCTCTCAGAGCATCATGGATGATTTGGCTGGCAGGTAATCCTGGGAGGACTCTGGTCCTACTTCCCACCTACTTCACACCAGGCTGCTCAGGGCTTTGCTCGGTTGGGTCTTGGAACCCACTCCAAGGATGAAGGTTGCACTCTTGAGTAGGGCTGGGATGCTGCTGGGCACTAGACTTAAAGATGTTTTCAGCACAGATGCCCAGTGAATCAATCCAAGGTTTGAAGATGAAAAACATTTACTGGGAACCAGGGATGGTAGCTCTGGGTGACAAGAGACCTAGATCATAACCCTACTCTTGCCAAAATCTCCTTGCATGGGAGCAAGGGTTACGGGTTTTGGGTGCCTCAGATGCTCCCCCTAGAAAAGATGAATAGTCACTCTGAAGTGACCATTTAATCTTCACTGCTTCAGTCATTAACATTTGTGAGAAGTTCTTAGATTTCATAATGAAAGTTGCCACAGATGAGATGCAAGATTTTTCTCCTGTGATAATCAAGGAAAAATATTGCATCTAAGCATTTCTAAATTCAGAGTCCCCTGTTAGGCTGTAGCCAGCATGCGTTTCATTTGTGGGTTTATGGAAAATGTGTATTTCATCACTTTTTCCAAAACTCATTAGCTCAATCAATTTTAGTCCATCTTCTGTCTTCCTTCAGGGTGAACAGAAGAGGAAAACATAGATAAAGGAAGAAATTTAAGCACTATCTGCAGGTGACGTCTTCCAGCAGTAGCACTTCTAGCATCTGATAACCTCCCACTGACAGTCTTTCTTGTGGTAAAGGCTGTAACAAACTGTTGCTGGGCAGAAGGAAAATGTCAAGTGCATCATAAAAGTCATAGCAAACGTATACCTCAAAATGCTTGAGGATTTATTGCAAGTGTGTATTTCTCCTTTGCATTGCCATATTTTGAACTTCCTAGATCTTTCATAAACAAAATTTAAATGGAGTCATATTTATAAGACAAAATATATGCTTTTATGTATAACTTCTTCAATTATTTTGCTATCAACACACCGGAAAGAGTAGTTACATACTCAATTACCTAAAAGAGTCTATCCAGGCTCAAATGCTCAGCACTGTGCTGCCAGTTAAGGAAGAGAACTTTAGACTCCTCTTCCCAAAGGCATAGTAAATAACAAAAAGCTGCTTTGTCCTATATCTTTTTTTCTTAAGAAAAATAAAATATTTTTTATGCTTTGTTCCTGCTAGTGAAGCCATGCTACTGCTTGTACAGGAAAGAGCAATATTCAATAACAAGGATTTTTAATTTGTGCTAGTATTTTTTGGTCTATGGTACATGATGTACCTCTAATAATAAAGTAGCAAGCAAGTGCAACGTGGTGGGCACTGTATTCAGAATACAAATGAACTGGCAGTCTTTTGAAAAAGAGTAAATAAGAGACCTCTAATGCTGAGCAAGATTGAGGACTCTAATGTACTTGAAAGAACTAGCACAATGCAACAGCTGAATTGTATGTATCGTGCAATTATTAAAATAATTCAGTATAACAAAAAGCTTAATTCTAATATGTTTTTCTAACATTAAAGATAGACTAATAAGAACTACACTTGTAAACTGCTTTTTGAAGAAGGAACTCAAAGTCTTTTCTTTCATTGCTCCATTGGCCCACTGTGGCCAAACCCACAGTGGAGGAGAGCTCAGAGAAGGGAAAAAAACCAAAAACAAACACCACCCGCCCCCCCCCCCCCCCGCCCCAACCCAACAATGAGCTCAGGAATAATGTATCACAAAGAAGGCTAAATTTATCTCAACACCAGGAAGACTGGAGGGCAACCTCGGTCTTAGGTAAGACAACTGCACCAGTGAGTCGTTAGGGGCCCTGAGACAATTAACAAAGAGCAATGACTTCCTCAGCCAGCCAGTCCAGCGCGGGGCAGGGAGCGCGTGCATGGCTCAGCCCAACAGAAAGTATAAAAACTGGACAACTAATAAAGCACATTTTGAAGAGGACAATGATTTGAGCTGGCTTCAACCCATGTATTCCTTCCCAGCGTCCAGGGACGCCCAGTGTGATGCCAGTGAGCATACAGAGACTGGTGATGGGAATCATGTTTGTATTGTGATTCAACTGTGCATTGCAATTGCTATGTTATGCTTCTGTTGTGATTTCAGTACATTGCTGTATCACTCTGCTAAACTAAAATCCCATATAACACCAAATAAACCAAATAAGTAATTTAACATTAAGTAAATTTGGCAATAAATAAAATTTGATAATAGGTAAATTTGATATAAAACTCTCTTCATCTGGAATATCTAAAAGAACCTGGGCAGAGAGTATTTGACTCTGACATCCACTGGCCAAGTTTATTCTTCAGGAATGTAACCTGTAATTTTTTGTGTCTTCATAGTCCGTATCGTAGACGAAGCTTTGTGACAACCCAATGTAACATATAATGCTCACACATATGGATTTCAAAACAACATGCAAATTACTATCAGAAGCATCCACATGTGTGAATGAAGAGAGCTATATGAATTATAGTAATTTCTGAATAGACATGATAACTATGATCCTACTTTTTAATTCAAATTAATTGATTTATTTTATTCTTAAGTTCAAACACACAGGAGACCATGGACCACACTGCAGCACTTTTTCTGCCTCGGAATACTCAGGATAAAACTGAGCCTCCAGCTACCTCTCAGTGTTGAGCATCAACTGACACAGCCTTATGGCACTGTTCATGGTTATGCCTTAGCCTTAGCAGCATCTCCTCTGTTTTGAAATAATGAGACAAAGCCGCATTGTTAATTGTGAGAAAGTAACGTCATGATAAATTTCCTACACACAACATGGCATGTCTACACCAGAAACAGTAAGAACATAAGAGCAGCTACACAGCGTCAGACCAAGAGCCCATACAATATATTGTCTCCAACGGTGGCCATAAGCAGATGCTGGGGAGAAGAGTGCACAAACATACATGATGCTTCTCCTAATACGCTCTCAATAAACTCCCTCCCATTACTTGAAGCTAAGAAACTTCCCAATCTAGATGCAGTTATACAGTAGACTTCCACAGTGAGTTACTTTTTCAAGCACTTGACCATGCTCTCTTTCAGCCTGTGTAACATTTTAGCACCTATACATAACATTTGAACAAGAAGACCAAGCCATCCATTAAGTGGAGACCCACCTCTTGTTTGTTTTGAACTTGCTCCCTGCTAGCTTCATTCGATGGCCCACAGAAAAGATGTTGAACAGTCTCTGACCTCCCCGTGCTAGTCATCATCCTGTAGGACATCTGTAACGTCATTGTGGGGCCTCCTCGCCCACTACTCATGCAGGAGCCATTCCCACTTTTGATCCTTACAAGCGAGGCTCAGGGATGACCGGTCAATTTGTGCTATTCTTTTCTCAATTAGCTTTTAATTGTAGCTTGTTTCCTCTGGTGCCTCTCAATGATTTACCTTAATTGTCAGATGATAAATTGAATGTCCTTGTCACACTGGTGCTGAAAGGACACTGTGGTGTGGACCAGAGGTGGGGTCTTAGTCCTAGCCTGAGACAGAAAGTAGGGTTAGGGTTAATTAGGGTTAGGGCTGAGCCAAAGAGATGTGTTGTTGGAGTGGGGCTGGAACTGGGCAGGCCAAGTCACAGTGGTGATGTTGGTTGTTCAAGGACAACCAATACAGTTAAGCAGAGACATCTGGTGACTCCACTCTCTGAAGGAACTGCAGGATTCCTCAGTCTCTACCCATTGATACAGTAAAGATTTTAGAGCAGAAATACAGAGATCATCTCAGAAGGTCTTGCTTGTTCTGAATTGATTCCTCAGCTGAGTAAGGATGGATAGCAAGGTACGGTCAGATAAACCCCAACGTGTGAACACCCTTTTTAGAAGGCAACTTTCCCTTCAGCAGGCCAACGCGCCAGGAGTCCAGCTGTTTCTCTGGAGAGAGGCACACCGGTGTTTCTTCATCACTCACCATGACAGCCATATTGGAGTGTATTGAACACGTGTTGCTGGTAACAGGCAGGACCTAATCCTGATGTGATCAGGATCTTGCCAAAAGTTGAGAGTTTAACCTCAGCCAGACTGATTTTCTGGCATTTGTTCATCTGCTTGTTTCAGTTGCTACGTAAAATTTCTATCTGTCCATGCTGCAATGATACAGGCCTGATAAAGAAAAGAATGCATTTGAAATGACAAGTCAAACAGATGTAAAACTAAAAGCAGCACCTAAAGGGCCTAAATGCTTGCAGGTGATTTAAGAGTATATGAAGACAGTATATCAGAGACTTCGAATATAAGCATACTGTGTATCAAAAATGACTCTGAAATGATTCCTGAAAATGCTGGTGTGGTCAAGCAGCAGAATAAAGAAAGTTATTAATAGTAAAAAGGCATCCTTCCAGAAGTGGAAGTCATGTCCAAACAAGGAAAATAGAGAAGAGCATTAACTTTAGCTAGTTAAATATAAAGCCATAATAAGAAAAACATTGCAGACAATTTTTTTGAAATTTTTTCAGACTTTTCATATCTGGAAAATCAACCAGCCTGGAGAGCCTAGAAATGAAACAGATGTAAGAAAAATACACCAGGAAGTTAAAGCCAGAGCAGAAATGCTAGATCAATTCTTTACATCTATTTTCATCATGGGAACACTTGAGTCGCCTGCTTCAGCTTCTAGCCATAAAGTCAGCTTGAGAAGCTGCTAAATAGAAGCATCAGTAGAAAAGTTGTAGAATAAATAGATAAAACAAACAGTAACAATTCATGAGGACAAGACAGTTTTTTCTCAGGTCTTAAGGATCTCAAATATTAATTCTTCAAGTAGTTAAGTGTGGTGTGTCTCCTACCACATGAGCATCAGAGAAAAGGAGAGTGATGACAACCTCTGAAAAGAGCTATGGGAAGATGTAAGGAACTGCAGTTTAGTAATCCTGCTACCTGTACAGACCAGATTGGTTGAGATTGTTACAGGGGAAGAATTAAAAGAAACTAGTGGTATGATGAGAAGGGGCGGTATGACCAGAGGAGGGAAGTTACAAACCTGTTAGAGTTCCTCAAAGGGTTGCCATGCATGTGGCTGTGAGTGAACTGTATGTGGGGTTCCAAAATGGGTTTGTGTAATACTACCTGAACAAAGCTCTTTGTAAGAAATAGGTCCTCTTATGGATTGATATGAGGTTAAGAAATGGGAAATAAAAGGCAGGAATACATTAGTAGCCTTCACCATAAAGGAAGTTGCCACATGGGTCCCTTTACAGATGAGAGAGAAGCCACCTCTGTATTCAACACGCTCATAAATTATCTGGAAAAGAAAGTGAACTGTAGGATAAAGATTGCTGATGATAATAATTCAGCACAGTAAAAAGATAAAATGGACTATGAAGAGTTGCAGAAGGAGACTGAGCAGCTGGATTGTAAAATAGGCAGATTAAATTCAATGTTCTTAAAGCACAGTGAAGCATACAGGGAAAAACAACCTTAATTAACCATACACACTAATGAGCTCTAAACTAGCTGTGTATCACTAAGAAAAAAAATCCAGACCCATAGTGAATAGATTTTTGGAAATAGCTCTGTGCTCAGTGGTGGTCAAAACAATGAACAGAAGGTTAGAAAAGATTAGGAATAGAGAATAAAACTGAAAGCTTTCTTTACCGATCTATAAATACACATCTTAAACAAGGTATGCAGTTGTGATTACCATATCTGAAAATGAATACACAGCAGAACTTAGGAGGTAAAGTGAAGAGTGACAAAATGCAAAATGTGAATAAGAAACCTGTTATTCTTCCTTTTTCATAATATGAACACTTGAGGGTATCAGAAGAATTGGTCAGGCAGAAGATTTAAAAGCAAAACAAGAGGAATTTTTTTTTTTTTGGGGGGTGTACTTCAACAGTGACACTCACTAGCATGTCAAGTATACACTTTGTCTGAAAAACAAAAGGAACACTAAACCATTAAAGAGAAAAATTCAAATGCAATCTTGGGCTCAGGAAACCCAGAGCCTGCAGATCACTGGGAGGAAATAACAGGGGAAGGATGACACTGTTTTTGTCCAAAGTGATTTTGCCACTGTCAGAAAGTGCACACACAGCCAGATGGGCCCACAGACAGGCAGTATCACTGTTCCTACACTCTACATTTTGAAAAAGAAAAAGTCCACCAAATGGCAGGAACAAATTTGCACAAAATGGTAGGAGTCAGCTGCATCCCAGCTTTACCAGCCCGTGAATAAATTTACCCAAACTCTGCCCTTTATCTGCTTACCCCTGAGATGAATTTGCCAGTATCATTTTCAGATGGAGTTTGTTGTGAATGCCTTACCTGCCATGATTGTTGTGGGTTGGAAATCACATTCTCCCATCTCCATTTCTGTCTGTAACTTGAATACCAGTAAGTGAAAGCATGAACAGGGGAAATTCAGATATAAAATAACTGTAAGTCTGCCAGGAGCAGGATGCCAAGAAATTCATAAGCAATGACTGTTTTCCCTCCTTCATGATTCTCCTTGTACTTCTGCATTCATTTTTCACCATCTTTACTGAAAAGGCACATATTAAGTTCTTTCAGAAAACCTAGCTAATGTGAATTTTATTTGGTGAATAAAAGCATTTTCAGGTTGTATGCAGAATGTCCAAAATAAATGAGTTCAGTAGGCAGTTTCCAAAAAGATGGTGGAAAATTATTACAAGGAGAAAAATTAACTTTTTTCAAAGCCCAGGAATTTAGCCCTTGTCTTCCACCATTCTGAAGAATATTTCTGAAAGATACTAGGTACTGACAACAGTATAGTATGTTCACATAACTTGTATAGCAGTATTTTTCAATGTCCCTTAATAAAGGCAAGAGCCTCAGAAATGATCACAAGTTACAGAGCAGACGGGGGAGAGTCCTTATTAATATACAAATGAAGATACTATATTTCAATATTAACACAATTTTTAATTTGCCTTTTTCAAAAAAAGATGTAATTTAGCATAGAATTTTGATGTTTTGGATAAGACATTCTGCAAAAGTATATAGGAAAGTTAAAATGTGGATTCAAAAAGCTGCATTGTTATTCTTAACTCTTACAAAAAATTGTCTTAAGATGACAATTTTGGAATAGATCACTTGACATACTATCTCACAAGAGGGAATAACTTCATATTACAGCTTTAATTAGTACAGCATTTAGTAACGTTATTAAGTTATCTTTTGTGGTTACAATCCTGGAAAGCATAATCTTAATGTAGCTGAGACATCCCAAATTCTATAAATAAAAAATGGAAAGGACCTAATTTATTATACTGAAAACCAGGGGAACATTTACTTTAATGCATTACAGCATGAGCTTTAAATAACATTTATGACAGTTTGTAAAATTTATTACCAAAGTAGTTATTTGCATTAGCAGATTCCTGGGTATAATCACTCTCCAGACTTCCGCCCTCCTTGTCCCAGGTTTTCACTAATTTCAGCTGAAATGATTCATGGTTCCAAAAAGATGTGAACATCAATTATGGACTTTTAAAACTCATTTTCAGATAGCCGATGGTGACAACCATATTAGCCTCATCTAATTCTAGTTACTCATTACATTTTCCTTCTTCCTGGATCTTTGGAATCAATCAGCTGAAATGTACAAAGGAAGTGGGACGTATTTACTTCTTGGGACTCATAGGAATAGTCTATAATTATCCGAGTGACTAAGACCTTTTTTTCTAAACCAGCCACATTTACTAAGCTTTAATGCATTTCGTGACAGTGCATAATACAGACCAGTACATTCTGCTGGAGTATAAACCGCGGGTCACAAAAAAATGTAGGGTTCCTAGATTAACTGGGACATGAGTATAAAAAAAGAAAAAGTCAAAGAAGGATCTAGGTGAAATGAGCTCTAAAGACAAGACAATAGCTGGTTTTATGCCGAGAGCACAAAACTGCAGGGAGAATAACATTGTTGACTGAAGGACATCAAATCAGGGTTCAGGGAAGCTTTGTACTAATCCTGTGTTGTAATGACAGCTTAAAAATTTGGTACTTTGATGAGTTCTGAGATTGACTTAAACCTCTTTAATTTGGCTTGCTGGTATTTAATCTTTTAACTTTGCATTCTTAATCAAAACTCAAAGCAGATCTTTAATCTTGTATGTATAAAATGGAAGATTAGAGGACCCTGACCTGCCTCTGGTAGACAGCTGTTTGCTTCCCCTTTTCCTTCTCCTTCTCACGGTAATAGCAAGTGAGAGTAATTTCAAACCTGTAGGAAGGTCTTAGGAGAAAAGGGAAAGTACATAAATATTCTCTAACAGAGAAGGGTCGGAACTCTTCTCTCTATTCAGTGAAGAATTAAAATCCATCAGTCTCTGCATGTGTTTCTTCTAAAACATTGTTAAGGTGATGGGAAAATAATTCTGTTTTGGCCAGATTCCTTACTGAAGCAGGAGGCTATATTCAGATTTCTTTTCCCCCTAGAACACCTGAGACATCTACAGGCTTCAGTGCCTGCTCACGTTTAATAACACACAATATGCAAGACAAGAGTGAGTCAACAAAATGCTTTGTACAAAGCTAGGAATTGTCTTTACTGGTAAAAAATAAACCTGTGAGGATACTTCTACCAAACATGGCTGGTTTTATTGTAAATTCTTTGCGGTAGGGAGTTTTTTTAAAATGAGAAATGCATACAGCGACCCCTTTAAACCTCTTTAGTATTTGAAGGAGAGCTTGGTGGCATTAAGTCAGGGCACCTTAGATGGCCCCAGCTGCAGGGACCTCACAGTGGGGTCTTATGGGAACTAACAGACAACTTTGAACCAGCACTTCAGCAGACATGCAAGGCATCACAAGGTGCTCCTTTCCTCTTCCCAGGTCTTCTTAGTCACCTGGACCACCCATGCAACTTCCAGTGCCAGACTGTTTGAAGAGGCAGAGTAAAGACCCTGGACCCAAGTCCTTTGGGCAGAAGGCTAGAGGCTTCCGAGGCCACCCGGCTGCTCTTCCCTGTGGCCAAACTAGTAATCCATCTCACTTCACCACAGCAAGACGGCCCCACTCCAGGGTTTTGTCTCAGACTTGGCATGAGGAGAAGGATCACTATGGTACAGGTGATTTAATAAGTCCAAAAGCAAGTGCATACCAGGCATTGCTAATTGCGAGAGAGATATGGGATAAAAGGGCAAGTCACCTCTCTTCTTTTGTGAACTTCATTTATTCCCCCTCTGTCAAGTTCCCTGTCTTGTATAGATAACTCCACGCATCTGAGTTGTCTGACAAAACAGTTGTTGATTTTCACTGCATGTAGCTGAGCTAAAGTCATTTAATGTCATGAAAATCTTAATCAGCTGCATTAGAAGAACAATCTTGATTTCACAATTCATTTTAAATTCCTTGCATTTTCCATCATAGTCCTTTATTGTTAGTGATGGTTATCCTGGTTTATCTGTTCCTGTATTATTCAAAATACTTAAATAGAGGCAAAGTCTATGGAAAAGTCATTTCCTGAAGTTCAGTAAGAGTTTTGAACTATTTTCAACTTAGTTTGATGCCAGTGAACTAGAATTAAACTTTTCTTAATCTGGATTCTTTCCTTAAAGAGCACATACGGCTGGATAGAATAGCAAAAATTATCTGGGGCTTTATTCAGAGAAGAAGGGAAAGGTCAAAAAGAAAAAGACATTTTCTATACAGACCAGGAAATAAATACAGGAAAAAATTCCTCAGTGAATAAAAAGAATGTTTCCAGTATATCTTCTGACATTATTTTTATGCAGGGCATTTTTAAGTGTAATGTTAAGTGTAAATGTTATTCATGGAATCCAAGGGTTAAGATGAGATCTTCCTCCCTCCCTTGAGGAAGATAGCTCAGGATTAAGAAACTTTTTAGAAACAGCCTTGACCAACACAGGTAAGATCTTTCTCCACCACCTTCCCTAATGAAAGCGTATACAGCTCCACTTAATAATCTCCATATTTAGCAAGAGGTCTATTACTGTCACCAAAATCATAAGATTTATTTTTTCTTGTAGTGGCTCCTGTCACAAATCTTGGTCTTTGAAAGAAACAAGAAAAACTACTGTGAACAACAAGGAAGATCTTTAATCCTCAAGTTTAATATTGGAATGGAAAAAGAATTTAGCAAAACAGAAGTTGGTCATTCAGCTTTTTAGAAGTTACAATTGCTGTTTGACTATGTGAGAAATGAAGAAGTTGAAGTGTTCTGTAAATATTCAGAAGTGTTTCCACATCCTTCTTATGATTTCTAGAAGCATTATCAGTGAAGTCAGTAAACCATCATGTGATCAGGCAGTCCCAAATAGGACCAAACAACAGCTGCTACTAAAAGTTTTTTATTTATTAGCTGTTTGGACGCTGTTATTTATCTACTGGGTTTTTTTCTTAATTCAGATGAAAAGTATAGCTTGTCATGCCAAATTTTTAGTAACTTTTCTCAGCAAAGAATAAATAAAGAATAAATAAAAACAATAAATCAGTGGCTGCACATACACAAATCGTTGCAAACACATGCAATTTCTGCAGTGTGCTCAAGTAAAACAGACTGGTCACCTGCAACTTGATGGAGAAAGAAAAGAAAGTGCCAGCCACCAAGAAACCAGCCTAACGTCAGTCACCCCCTTCCTTTCTCCTCAGTCAGAATTGGCAGGGGTCTTTCACCTTCAACTTCTGAAACAAGACATTTTCTTGGATTCGAGTTCTACTATTACAAACATATTCAATACCAGGTGATTATTCCTGGCTGTGGCTGTCATCTACACTTCCATATAGGTTTCTTTACAAAGAGGAGGGAGGAAAGAGTGAGAAAACATATCTTTGTTCCACTCCCTTTTAACTTCAAACCAAATAACTCTTTGAATTAGGCTTTCAGTGATATTTACACTTAGACTAAAGGATTGGACTCACCCATTTCAAATGACTGTATGAACTTTCCTTCTCTCTACCTGTTTCCTATCTGAAAGTCTACATTAAAATAGATCAAATTATTATAATCTTTTTTTTTTATTTTTGTTTCTTCCTCTAGACATGATGCTGTGCACAGCCAACAGAGAGTAGTAGAAGGAGGAAGTCAAGAACTGAACCATGGGATTGCTCCCCACAGTCTTGCTATGCTCAAATTCAGCCAAGAACCTTGTAGATAGGGATGGTGAGGGTCAAATTTAGAGCTTCAGCACAGCTTCCAGGCCCAGCCAACAATCTTTAAGGTATGTTAGATATACAAGCACTGTCTGGACACTAGAGCAGCCTCAAGTACTGGAACAGCCTGTTTATAGGCTTAGTTTACTAATATATACAATGAGGCAAATATTTACTGTTTCTGCAACACTGTTGTTAAAATCCATTTGCTAACATTTGAAACAACTAGTAACATTAACCTGCTATCCAAAATGCCCAACTGGAAGAAGACTCTACTTTTTCAGTGTTCAATTCAATATAGATTTATTTGAAGAATATCTGAGAAATGTAAAGCCAGGAGACTTAATCTGCTCTTCACATTAGGTTTTATTCCATTGTCTAATACCTTCAAAATATTTGAAGCCCACAGTTACTATACTGAATAAAGCTTTAACTAAACTAAATTACCTATGATTTTTCAGATTTTCTTTTGGTCTTTCTAGCTATGCCAAGAAGGCTTTTGAAGAATAGTCACAGGGTGACTAGAAGTGCCCACTGTCCTGGTTTCAGCTGGGATAGAGTTAATTGTCTTCCTAGTAGCTGGTACGGTGCTATGTTTTGAGTTCAGTATGCGAAGAATGTTGATAACACTGATATTTTCAGTTGTTGCTAAGTAGTGTTTAGACTAAAGTCAAGGACTTTTCAGCTTCTCATGCCCAGCCAGCGAGAAAGCTGGAGGGGCACAAGAAGTTGGCACAGGACGCAGCCAGGGCAGCTGACCCAAAGTGGCCAACGGGGTATTCCATAGTGTGTGACATCATGCCCAATATATAAACTGGGCGAAGTTGGCCTGGGGGGATCGCTGCTCGGGGACTAACTGGGCGTTGATCAGCAGGTGGTGAGAAATTGCGCTGCGCATCATTTGTAAATTCCAATCATTTTATTATTACTGTTGTCATTTTATTAGTGTTATCATTATTAGTTTCTTCTTTTCTGTTCTATTAAACCGTTCTTATCTCAACCCACGAGTTTTACTTCTTTTCCCGATTTTCTCCCCCATCCCACTGGGGTGTGTGGGGGGAAGTGAGTGAGCGGCTGCGTGGTGCTTAGCTGCTGGCTGGGGTTAAACCACGACACCCACTTACCTCATCCAACTAACACAGATGTCTATGGGCTGTCTGGATGTGCCCATCAATTCCATTTGGCCTGATGCTGGACTACGGGTGTACTAACTTATCAGACCTGTGGATGTGCACTTGGATGAAAGCACTGCAGAAGGCACCGTCCAGTAGCTACTGAGGCCTGCTTCCAAGCTCACCATCTGGATAGGCAAGAAGTCTGGTTTCAAAGCTAGCCTTACAATAGCCTTTAAAATGCAACACCAAAATGATCCGTGTCAAATTATACAACACAAGAACTACTTCCTTTTTGCAATTTGTAGGTTCCCCTATTTTCAACCTTATTTCCTTATTCATTTCTCCTGAATTAAGAATTCTTGTTTCCCCTCACAAACTTGTTTTGATTCTTCTGATTTATTTACTGACTGCAGTGAGTAGGTTTCCTGCCTATTTGTTTCACCAGTATGATAATTCCCAATTTTGCTTGGTTAGCTATTGGCTTTCTTCTAATACATAAAGGGTGCTTTGCTGTCCAGTGCTTTAAAATGTCGTCTTTTAATCTGAAGTTCCCATTGCCCAAGTTAATCTGATTCCTGGAATGAGAAGTCTTCAGGGAGAAACACCACCAAGCCCTTAAACTATACTACCTACATCCACTTCCAGCCTTCCCTGAGTGAAGCTGGAGAGCTGCCAAGGCTTTCAGTACCATCATTTAAAGTTATCTTTCCCAATTTTGCTAGGTTGACTAGCGGCTTTCCGTTGCAATGTCTAAAGGGTGCTTTGACGTCCAGTGCTATAACAACCCTTCTTTTAATCATGCCTCCACTTCAAGTGTAATAGTAAGTGCCATCAGGTATATAAGACATCACATGAGCCTAACAGATACGACATAGGGGAGATCCACGTACCTAAAATGGTACTGAACACCTACCTTTAGGCAACCAAATCCCTCTGCCAGCATCACTGGTGGCACTAGCAAAATTAATCACAATCACAGGTAGTTTACCTTGGAGTTTACTAGGCATCTAGTCAGATAGGGATATTTCTGTGCAGCAATCAAACCACTTATTGCAATTACTGTCCTGAGAGCGAGCCCTGTTCCTCTGAGTTTCTTCACCCCTGGAAGAACACAGAATTTGAAAGCGTATCCACTGAGCTTTTCAAGCTAGCCTTAATTCATTCAGTATATCTCAACAACAGGAATCCTTGCCAGCTAGCAGGATGCTTCAATTTGTCTTCATACTCATTTTGCAATTTTGTTACGAAGCTTGTTATAACCTCCATTTTTGTGCCCTACTGCCAGACCCACTGATATTGCAGCCACCTTACACTACTTAGGCATGAGACAGGTCAGGCCTCAGCACAGCGCTGAAGAAACTACCTGACTTTATGATTTCCATGCTAGCATCCTTCGACAGAAGAGAGCTGAAACCCACCCATCGCGTGCACCAGGGGACCAGGTGAGAGGAGGTGACAACAACTCCATGCCATTACAGAGCAGATCTGGCCTCAACAAGCAGAGGGATTTCAAAGAAGCCCGTGAATTTTGGCCACAGCGACGACTGCTGGCTTCCCTGCTTCAGATTATCTGTGGAGGAGGTGAAGGCTGGGGATGCTGAAGCTGTAGCTCTTGAGCTACACACGCAATTTGCCCTGCCGCAGTAGTTTATCCATTTAGATCCCCGACTGCTCAGTGTTAATGCTGAAGACAGTGGGAATAATGGAACATAACACAAAAGCACTTATTTTGATGACCACCATTTAGTAAAAAATAGTAATGTACCATACCTAGTCTAATTTACAGTTTAGGGTTACAGCTGTAAAAACCTGAAATGATTAAGCCACCATTTTAAAAACTGTGTGGGATGACTCATAACTAATATTACATCACTTTTTCATGTGTTTTACTTCCTATCGAATAGTACAAAATAAGTTTTGAAGGGGATAAAAATAGCAGAAGAAAATCAGCAAAAGCACAAGACTTCTCTTAAGTCTTGCAAAATATTTTTCTGATTTATAAAAAAAATAAATCATAAGTCACATTCTGGTGAACAGAGAGGAGAGTATTGGCCTGGATCCTACTAATTCATGGGCTTCACTGGTGATGCTGCAGGATGATGGTCCTGCAGCACACATAGGATTAGGATTCTACTTTTGTATGACTAGTCACAAATTGGGAGGAAGAGAAAGGCAAAAAGGACACTAGAAAACCAGGAAACTTGTGCAAAGGGTGTTGTTTGTTTTTTTTCCCCTTTGTTAGCTAGCTCACAACACTGAAGCAAGGTCTGTGATCTAGCTGACTTCTGTCAGCTTCCCATCAGTGATTCTGAACATAAAGGAAGTTGCAGTGCCAAGAGACATCAAATTTACTCATCAGCATTGCTCAGTCTGACTTGAGATTTAAAGGGAAAATTAAAACCACCATTGCTTATGAATAATTTGACTTTTAAAGTATTTTTGCAAGCATTCATAAATGCATCAGCTGGAGTGACTATGTCTCCAGCTGCTGCAACTTGTTTTCTAATGGGAGAACAAAATCCAAGAATTGTTTTTTTAAGATATGAACTTAGCATACATAGCTACAATGCGTTCAGCACTGACATGACTATTTTCAAGCAATAGGCCACCTGTAGAAGATGGCTATGAATGAACAATTTCGACAATGCGATGCCTCCTGCAACAGTATGTGAGATCATGTTTCTCCCTGAGGTATTTTCCCTGGAAGAATTTGCACATCAAAAAGTTGTTACGCCAAAATGCCAACCCCAAACAGCAGCTGTTGGATCTCTAAGCCTCAGCCTCAAATCACCGCTCCTTTGGGAAACAAACCCAAACTCCCAACAATGCACAGCAGCTGGGTTCTCGGCATAACATTTTTTTTTGATTGATAGATTTCCTAAATTTGTGAGCAAGCAAGCAAAATCTCAGCCATAAGAATATCTCTGAAAGTATTGGAACAACCGCATGGCAAGCACTTCAGTTGCAGCATTGAGCCTTCCTCCCCCCAGTTTATTTTTTCCCCATTAAGAGCTCTGGAGGGTGAAACAGTCAACAAAGAGTATTTCTGGGATCAGATACCAGATCTTCAGATCAACATAACAGGAAAAGAATAAAGAAGGATTAATACCCTGTCTTGTTTTATTGCTTCGTTTCATCAATGTTTCAGGCTGTATTTTCAGAGTTTTATAGTCCAGTGTTAAATATATTCTCTGGGCTGAAGCATCACCATTTGATTTTAAGATGGGGCAGAAATAATTTTTGACAGCTCAAAGGATTTTTGTAAGCTATTTTTGAGATGGGAATTATACACAGGTCATTTTCCATTACTAAGAAAAAGCATTTGAAATGCTTGGAAATTTCTCATAACTGTAAAGTAATAGGGGAATATATCAGCTTTGAAATAAGGATTTTCTTTCTATGACATCTGTATATTCTTGCTTTTAATATTTGCATTTTAATACATCGAGAACAAAGACTTTTCTACATATTGTTCAAACAAAAAGCTGTTTTCCAGTTTAGCTTGTTATTCTTCAAGCAAATTAATATCCCTAAAAGCACCTTTATTATTGTGTCTATAGGAAGAGTTATATAAAAGCTAACTCTTTTTGGTAATATCATGGCAGAAAATTTTGCCATATACACATGAACTAACAAGTTTGGGTTTTTGAAGCTGATGTGGGAAAAAAGGATATGGGAGAAGTTACTGTTAGCATCTGTGTATTCCTGAGTTTTCAAGTATTTTATCTATATAAGCAATTGAGAACTACACAAAGCTTCAGCCTATGACTGAAATACTAGCTTGTAACTTCCTCTTCTTCTTCAATATACACTCTTAAGCTTAACCTAGCATACCGACATCAGCATGAATGATACTACTATAGTTTCTCAGCAAAATAATTAAACATAGGCATCTATTTTATCTCAACTAATTCTCCTTTCCCCTTTCTTTGTGGGCAGCATTACATGGCATCGACTGAGAACTGCAGTTGATGCTCTGTAAAATGCGTAAAAGCAAATCTTTTCTTCCAAAGCTTGGTTTGTTCTGTTTGTTTATACCAAACACTTGGTATCACCTTGTACCATTTGGCTTGCTTGAAAACAGACTTTTTTCTTCTTCAGAGTAGCACCCAGGAAGAAGAGAGTCCACCAAGAAGGGGGAAAGAGGGAACAGAATCATCCCCAACTTCGTTTGTGGAAATTACCTCCCAGTACCTTGCTGCGCAGTATGCACAAACTGGCAAGATCATAATTTCTTGACCACAAACTATGGATGCTATTAGATCAAGTCTCTTAAAGCAAAGTCATATGATTTAGAACACAGCAGCTTGATTTTTAAACCATAATCTATTTCTGTCTATATTTAAAAGGCCCAATACTGGCACAGAATTTAAAACCCTCGTCTTTTAGAAAACATGTAATGTAAACTCCTTGAACTAATAGCAAATTAAATATCTAAAAGGTGTTAAAAGGCTGTTAGGTGAGGCCCAAGGCAAATTTCAATGTACTCTCCAACTTAGGTATAGTCACGATGCATCGGGAAATATTTTGTTAATTATTTTTACCGTTGTTCTCATTTCTGTCTTGAATTCAAGTCCGTAAGATAAAATATACTTCAAGAATGAAAAGTTACAGGCAGAATGTACACTTTTGGAATTCAGACCTGAATTCAACAGAACAACATCAGTAATCACTATGCTGCACTTGCATCACTAATCTGTTGAAATTAATAAGGTGAGTGTTAATTTGCAGGTTGAAAAGCTAGATATTGAAATTTATCTTGTGAATTTATATTTTAAAAAATAATTTAGTTTTTCGTGACTTTTCCAGGTTTTTAAACCAAGAAATGCCGATTTAGTTGCTCTCACTTTGAGCAGCAGTAATGCAGGCAGGACGCAGTGTCATGCTGCCATCTATAGTTTAACGAAGAAAATAGGCTGCACAGTTCGAATTCCAAAAGCAGCCACTGGATCGGTAGGATTTGTAGAAAAAAGACGAGCGATGGAGAGAGATGCACAGCCACATTTGTGTGCTCACATTCCAGCTCAGTGAGCAAGACTAAGGGCCTTATTTAAGCATCAGCAAGACCTCTGTAAGGAGTCCTAGGCTGGACTAAGTCGTAGCTGGCTGCTGTTCTCGCCACCACCCCCATCCCAGATCAACAGATCTTTTTGATGAAAAGGTATCTGTCTACAACATGGGCACAAATAAAAGAAAAAGCAACAGTACATCAGCACTCTTGAAAAATCAAGTTTTCATGTAACTGTATGAAATAGAGATTTGGGAATCTATATTACACTTGCAAGACCCTCACTAGCCCTTAATTTGAAGGCAGGTATTAGCAGCTTGGAAGAAAAAAGTTACAGAATCTTCACACCCCAAATTATTCAGGCATCAAGGTTCTTCTGTATTCAAAGGGGCTCTTCATAACTTATATCCTTTTGCAGAAATGTGAGTTTTTAAAAAGTGAAAATTGTGATAAATTTCCATGAAAGCAAACCTAGAAACCTGTTTTCCTGTTAAGAAAATAATGGAAAAGTCTTTTTTTTTTTTTTAATGTGGAAATCCTGTAAATTACCAATTTCTGTCTCCCAGAGTCTGACACTGCCTGGTTTTATTTCCTTTGGTGGTGGTTTGTTTGTTTGGGTTTTTTTAATTAAAAAAACTGAGAGAACAAACAAAGAAGTTGCTTGTTTAATTTAGTTCCAACTGAAATCCCAAAAGCAGATAACACTTTTCTGATGTCCTCTATTGGCATTACAAATACATTCATTTTGACCTTCTAACTTTGGAACACTATGAAATCACTGATAAACCAGTTTTTCATTAGCAAAAAAATACACAAAATACACAAAGTCTTAAATTACTACTAGAACCTATAAAAACCTATTGATAGTTTTCACCTGTATCTTCATTTTTTTATACATCTATAGATACATAGAAAGCTGGAAGCTCTTTACTGGCTGTAGCACTAGGAAAAGCTTCTCACCAGCTGACAGGGGAAAGAAACCACTACACACACACACAATACTTTTATCTGATAACTGCAGTTCAAGACTGTCTACAAGCATATATTCAGCTTCTAGTGAACTTTATAAGCATAACCTCAAGAATTCCTAGTGAATATTGACGATGCAACGTGGCCTCCTCTGCTTGACATTGCCAGAAAGAAGTATTGTATCAGCTGTCCTGCTCCACAGTTGCCTCTCAAAACCAGATCCAAATGCAGTCAGGAAAACAATGACACATGCATTAACTCCTATATGGATGGCACGGCTTAAAGAATGTACCAGGTACCCCATGACGTGTGTCAATCCCGCTGTCTAGCAGCTACTAGCATTTCTAATGAGTTCAGGGAAATTATTTTTCTTTATATATATATAAAATATTTACTGCTCAGTACACTAGCTGGTAATAGCATCTTTAAGTGGGAGGCAATATTGGCAATATATTATAGAATAAGTAAACCTACTATTTAGACAATATAATCCACCACCAAACAGATTTATGCTGTCATAGTCTAAAGCTGGTTTTACCTTCCTACAGTCATGCTATCCCTCCTCATAGCCCAGAATGCCTATCTAATGAAGTGTTTTGTAGGTCACAAGTCAAAACAACGTCCCAAAACTAAAATGAGCTTATAGTTTATATTCTACTTTGCAAATCCTGTTATTGGGATACCTCACATCCCTTAATCAAAATCTCCTTGGAACAGGGACTATTTGTATATGTGCTTACAATACCTAGTATACATTAAACTTTTTTTTAATAGCATTGTTAGAAAGCTACACTGTATTCTGAATGAGCATTATTACAAATATTTCTTGCACTTTTCTTCAAAACAGTGGAGAAGGGATAGAAAAGTAAAAGATACCTTCTCTACTTTAAACTAGAAGAAAATTGGGTTCTAGCATGTGCTCCTGACAAGTTCTACCCTGAATCTTTCCTGCCTCAACAGGAAAATAAGCACTTCTCATTCATTATTTTTAAACCTGTTTTAAACCTTTATTTTAAACCTAAAATGACAAAACATTTCCCAGCAACAAATGCCATTACCTAGATCTTCAGACACCACCTTGTTCGCAACAGAAATGTTTGTTTAAACATATTGTTCATTTCTAAAGCTTCAGTCTCTGAGGTGAACACTGCTTTCCCTGTCCCATCCCAGTTATCTAAGGGTGGGGAAAAAAAATGGTTGCTAGTGTCCACAATCTGTCAGATTAATATTTGCAATTCAGAAAGATTAAAAATAGTAATAAAAAAGCTGAAGTGCAGTGTATACAAGTTTAAGAGGCCTGGAGAGCATAACACATGCTTAAATAGGCTTTTACAATATTCATGAAGTCTCTCTTATTCAAACCTCTGCTAAAACAGTTCATTTTCCCTTCTTTTTTACCTTTAGTTCTGTCCACAAAAATTCAACTGGTAGTAAGTCTTAATGTACCAATATTAAAATGCTCCTTTATACATGCTAGTGAATTGCAGCTGTGTGCTTCTGAGGCTCATTCTTTTTAAGAACAAAAAGAAAACAAAGAAGAAATCAATATGCAAACAATAGAATATCAAACAGGGATAAAGGTCCAGCTTCTATTTCAGTGCCAAAAAAGGGACAATATTCACTTTGCTCTGTAAAGATCACCTATTTTGTTCATGCTTTGTCAGAAGAGTATTATAGAAATTTGTTCCAAAACTGCTTCAGTTAAAGCAGGTGCTTTTACCTTCTTTTCCACTTCTGGAGAAATTTTGCTAGTTCACTTTAAGCAAGTTTGACTTAGCTTGGTCACGCTCAGATAAAAAGCCAGAGCTCACATAAAGGGTGCCAATTGTCAGCAGTTCCTCATTTCTTACTTCCTAAAAACGACTCAGAGGCAGAACTAATTGTCCAGTACTGATCTCTGGCATATGTACTTTACAGCTTTCATTGCCGTTGTTTCTTGCTGAATATTAAAAGGAGTTTAAACGTATCACATACTTCTGCATCAAGATTTTAAGTTTCCTCAAAGAGGAACCACACTAACATTCTTGTGCAAGCTAGCATCTAGGTTCTTAAAGTCAAGAAAAGCAAAACACGCTAACTAAATCCAAGTCACTACAAATTCAAAGAACAAAACTGTCCTGGAGAAAGAGAGACAGCTTTTATTGCCTTATCAATTATAAGCAGCAAGTTGAACCTTATGATCAATGACCTTGCTTTCCAGCATTTTCACCCCACACTCCCCATTTTAACTTTTAACAAAGGGTCTGCTGGTGGGATCAAGTACTTTCAGACTTAACAGCGTCAAATGCACAGGTTCCAAAAAGTTTAAATGAAGGAAGACTTCTAATGAAAAGCTTTCTGAGCAAGGTAAAACACAATATTAAAAGGCTAGATCCAGTATTACAGTTTACTGTTTCAGAAGTACAGACGGTGATTAGGATAAATGCAGTTTCTCAGAGGGTAACTTTTCTGCAATCCTTCTCGTTATGTAAAAGGACCCAACAGATCTACAATTACAAAGATACTTCTTGAGAAGCTTAATAAACATACATATCATTACAACTTCCCCTGATAAACCTCAGTCTCATGCACTGATCTATGTGATGCACGGAATCATCACCTCCAAATTTTTTCTAGACCCCAAAAACCTACAATAGCCCGTTAATCAGCCACCTACCTCTTCTCTCCCTTAAAATAATAATTAAAAAAATTTAAAAAATAAATCAATATCAAAGTTCCCAAGAAAAGAAAGCTCACTGAAACAGAACAGGACACAAAAAAGTCCAATAAACTCACAGCAAATTTATTCCAACTCAGTAATATTTGCTACTGTGTGTATTATTCAGGAACTTATAAATTATACAGACTACTTTGCTACTGTTTTCAGAAACGTTTTAGTAGTACTACATAAGTGAATAATGCACCAGTAAAGACTTTCACTGCAAAAGATTTGTACAAAAAAAGAAAAGCCTTTGTAGAAAGGATAGTGGTTTTTATTGTAGTCTTAGAAAATACTGAATTACGAAAGATACAAAATCAACTGTTGTAATTATCTGTTTATTTTACAATCTGTATGCCATCATACTCTTATGGCTTTAAGATAGTCCGTCAAAAGTATTTTAAAACATGCTTTAACAAAGTATTTTACAATTTCAAAATCGAGTATTTCTTTACTGAAAAAAAAAACCCCAACCCAAACTCCAAAACATTTACCTGAGAATTCTGTATCATAAAATTGTCATTCATTCTTAACTTTTGCAAGTTGATGATATAGGCTATAGAAGTCAACATGCAACTTGTAGGTCTACTGTATTAAATAAATATTTTAAAAATTTAGACACAGCTGGTTAGGCAAAAAGCCTACCCTCAAACTTCATCAAGTTCATCATGGGTTTAAAAACATGACATGAATTTTATCATATGTCAATGATAGCCATGATTTCTGCACTGGAAGCCCTGCACCATGTGCTGGGTGGAATTCAGACCCTGGCTGATCACCAGACTGCAGCAGTGGAGCACAACTCTTTGGTAGATATTCCGGCCTCTGAACTTGGTAACCACTGAGCCGGTTTTCCAACATCCATAGTGAAGTGTGTCAGGTGTTTGGGCCACTGGATATGTTTAAGCTCCCAGTCGGTCATTCTCTACATACATGCTCCATGCCTTTGTAACAAACATTTAACCCAAGGAATCCCATTTCAGAGTATGTGTACTATTAGGACAATGCTTTAATGCCATTATCCACGTCATTTCAGAATATCACCAGCTTTAAAAGTGATATTGCGTATGGGCAGTAGAGAGGTTTGGGGCTTTCTGGTTTGTTTTTCATTGTTTCTTGTTGGTTTGCTTTTTAAATAAAATGGAGACTTAGGAGCAAAACACTGCCCAGGGTGGCAGCACAGAAGAGAGGCAGGATTAAATTAACCAGGCATATACAGACGCCGGAGAAAAAACCCAGAGAGCTTCACGAGTAATACATATACACGATCAACATATATAAATGATAGTCATTTAAAAGAATTTCAACTCAATTATCTGAAAATATACCCAAAGCAGTAGAACTCTCATGATGTCTGCCATATAGTATTTATTTCTGAATTTCAATTACTGCAAGCACTGTGATTTATACAAGCTATGCTCCATTAACATAAATTTTCTCCTTAAAAAAGTAATGATATATGATGAAAATCCACGGATATCACTAGAGATTTAAATCAACTTTCAATCCCATAGGTGAGGTAGTGTAGTCACTTATATTACGTGCTGGTTATGAGAAGTACTGTTGAAATCTGTCAAATTTTAAATGTTTGTTTTAAATAAGTGGCTTAATAGTCTTAATATATTTATTAATGCTATGTTACCTATGGGGGGTGGTGGGAGAAGAGCCTTGCCAAGAACAAGTTTTGTCTCACTGCGAGATAAAACTGCAAAGCAGTATTTACAACAGTCCTTTGCTTAGTTGCTGCCTACTGTACATGCACACAAAAGACACAAAAAGCTAATATACACTCTGAGGTAGGAAATGAAGAATTCCACTGGCTTGTACAAGATTCTTCATGTTTTGTAAACCAGCAAAACCAAAGTTTTCTGTGGTGAGGTTCAATACTTAGTTCTGGTGTGAGATTAACATGTAAGTAACAAAGCATCGTTGGCATACAATATGCATCTACTGCCATGTAAAAATCTAAAAAATGGGGATTATTTTTAGTGGCTGAATTTCTCCTCCACAAAGTAAATAAAGGAAATCCCTCCAGCTCATTTCCTTATTATACCTTCTATATATTTATGCTTATAGCACAAGCCATTGAAAATGTACTATCGGTTTAGCCATAAAAGTATCCTGAAGACTAAAATTCTGAAATAGATCTCCACTGGTCCCAATGATCAGAGAACAAATACATTTGTAGATTACTTTAGGCAATCAGGCACTGAAATAGACAAATTTGGTGCCTGAATACCTCAAAAAAAAATCTGTCCTTAAAACTTTCACAATACTTTGATTCCAACTTACCACAAACAGCAGCAAGCTTGAAGGTGCTAGGACAAGTCACAATACAGCAATGAATTTTAACAAGCATATGGCATTCAGATGCCAGAGGATCCAATGCACAGTAATCAAAGAATTGCATCAATTTCAAACTTCTGCATTTCCCAGTATGTTGTTATTCCTCCCACAAAATTTAGAGAAGAGAGCGGTATGCTGCAGCACCTCCGCTGTTCCACTTGTCTTAACTACATACTGGAGAGCTAAGACAAAGGCATATATTTCAATAAAAGCTGGCTCTGGCACAGGAATGGGAACAGCAGGAAGCAATGAGCTGTTCCAGAGAGCACTTGCCAGAATCTCCTCATACTGTCATGTCATCCTAACCCATCTACAAAATAAACATTTACAGAGCTATATAAGTTCCCTAAGGTTCGTCTACCAGGAAAAAATAAATCTTGAACAGATAAGAATTCCATGTATAGAAGTCATTGTGCATAAACACCTGTTAGGAGGCTTTTCTTGAGATGCAGAGTGGCATTAGGTACTGTGGCATAAATCAGAGTGAAGGCTGCTCTATACCCGAATGAAAGCTTTCTGACAAATAAATATCTGTGCACAGAGTTTATACTTTCCAACAACTTTCCTGAACTCTCCTTAGCATCACCACACAGAAAAAGCTCCAGGGCTGACACATACAAATTACAGTCTAGAACTACACAGAGCAAACCCAAAGCTTGCCAAGTAATATAATGACCATGCCATTGTCAATGTAGTTTTGTAAGATGAAGTTTCATCTTCTCTTTCACTTACTAAGTTACTTTACAATAATGCTCGATCTCACTTTTAGTTGCAATGTTGAGAGGCTGGCAATAGGAAGAGAACTGATTCACTCATCTGTAGTGCATTTGTCAGTCATTTGCTGACAGAAGTCTGTGATACCACCGCTCTGTCCACACTGTTCCACAAGTGAAGTTTTCTCTAATGTTCTTACAGAAACTGGATGCAGTTCTTGTACTTGATCATATGTTGCATCACACACACTTTTCACACACTGATAACAAGAACTCTGCTCGCTTGTAGATGTAACACCTGAAAGACCATCTGCTAACTTTATACACGCTGGTATCGCAAGCTCAGATGGAGCTGTTCGTTCTCTCTCCGGGAATAAAAATGAAAGCGGACAATCTGAGGAGGAATATTTTGCAAGTATTTGTATTTGCTCGTGACTCAAAGCTGCTTCCTTACACACCTGCTGGCAAAGTCCAGTCAGATTCTGCTTTGTCTCACCCAGAGTTGACAAAATGTGGTTTCTTTCCTTCAGCAAGTTCTCCTTCTCATTTTGCTGCAAGAAGAAAAATAGCCTTTTAGTCTGCATTTTAACACAAAACCTATAGTTTGTTATGTTCCTAATAAAGCTAAAACAAGACTGTAAATAATCTGGTCTGCTGAAAGAGAAGTAATTTGGCAATAAGAAGGTAAACACTGACACAATCAAATGCCTCTCAAAAGGACAATCCTAACCTCTCTTGAAGTGTTATCAACTCAGCTATTTGAAGTGATTTTTCAGACATACAACTTTTTCAAAACTCGTGCTGGCAGCTAAAAAGTAATTTGTAGTTATTTAATAAATGAAACCTAGCTTCACTTACTGTAAGTATTCCTGAAACACTAATTCTACAGGGTAACATTTAAACCATTACCACTGGTTTAACAAAACATTAAGCAAAACAGTCTTCATAGAGATTTATATTTTAAAAGTTAAATGTTGAAAACCAGATATCATGTTTTCACTACTGATACTACTCTGCTAAATAAAATAAATTCAATTCTTCAGTGCTAAGTGTACTGTAGAACAAACAATGGAGTTAAGAGTTTCTGAAGTAAATAGAAAATATAGGAAAATTAAAGAAATAAAACATGCTAAAATTGTAAACAAAGTATTTTCTCTGGAAATGCAGCACTTCGGTCTGTTTCAAGGCACGGACTAGAACACTGGAAGTTCAAGTAGAGTGACAGAGAATGACAGTTTAGTAATTGAAGAGACAAGAACAGAGGTGCCACTAGGTAGGTAACCTACTACTGGAACAGGAGAATACCAGCTGAATGCTGTGGTGGTGCAGCCTCCCGCAGGCCTCTCTGAGATCTCAGGATAAGCCATGCATGCTTTGGGAAAACCTCCCATTACGCTGTTACCTTGGTTGCAAGTACAGAGACTTCTGGGCTCTGGGCTCTTTGGCCACACCTGGGCCATCTGCTCCCCGAACTGTGTATCAGAATGACTCAGCACAAACTGTAGCCAGTATGTAAAATAGCGACCAAAGCCAATCATCTCGAGACCCTATAAATAGCGATCCAAGGCAAGACCTTTTGAGCTCTCCAGGACCGCAGCAGGCTGTGTGACCCAGCTGGGAAGCCTCTCAGGGTAGATTTCACAAGGACTGAAGGACTGTCTGTTGATGATTTCATGAGGACTTAAAGGCCTGATTTTGTGAGGTTTACTGAGCGTCTGTTGATGAATGCCAACACATAAAAGTGAGTAATTTATGAAACTCACAAAAGGGAAATTTTAATCATAGGTTAACCTCTGTGTAAAATTTTGTTCAAAACTGTTTTATCTGTGCATGTGCATTTGCAGTTTGGTTCGGAACTATCTGCCTGTCTCTGTGATTTGGAACTGTTTTCTCTGTCTGTGCGTGTGTGTGATTTGATTTAACCTCCATCTGTGCGCAACCCTGCTGTAAGTGCCAGGTGATCCTTGCCATTTTCGAATCTTTAAGTCGCAAATTTGTTTGTAACAAATTCCATCAAATCACTGTTAAAATTATACAAACTAATCTTGTGATCTATCTCAAAATATTAATAAATCCTAAACTGCTGCTAAACCAAAGCTTTGTAACAATCTCATTCACAACAAATGCTTTGAGTTTTATTTACACAGCAAACAGGCTTAAGAGTGGCAGACACTACTCAGACATGAAATAAGACTGTCCTTGCTCTGAAGAGCTTACAATCTAGCACCGATGTAATGCAAAAGGATTTTCCAAACACAGGGCAGTGTATTGGGTTTGTGTGGCAAGGTTGTGGTAGCGGGGGGGTGGTGGTGGTGGTGTTACAGCGGTGGCTTCCGTAAGAAGCTGCTGGAAGCTTCCCCTATGTCGAAAGAGCCAATGCCAGCTGGCTCCAAGATGGAGCCACTGCTGTCCAAGGCCAAGCCCATCAGCTACAGTGGTAGCACCTCTGTGATAACATATTTAAGAAGGGGGAAAAAAACTGCAGAGAACAGCCGTGGGAGAGAGGAGTGAGAATACGTAAGAGAAACAGCCCTGCAGACTCCCAGGTCAGTGAAGAAGGAGGGGGAGGAGATGCTCCAGGCGCCGGAGCAGAGATTCCCCTGCAGCCCATGAGGAAGACCCTGGTGAGGCAGGCTGTCCCCCTGCAGTCCAGGGAGGTCCACGGTGGAGCAGATCTCCACCTGCAGCCCGTGGAGGACCCCACGCCGGAGCAGGTGGGTTCCTGAAGGAGGCTGTGACGCCGTGGGAACCCTGCACTGGAGCAGGCTCCTGGCAGGACCTGCGGATCTGTGGAGAGAGGAGCCCACAGAGCAGGTTTTCTGGCAGGACTTGTGACCCCGTGGGGGACCCACGCTGGAGCAGTTTGTGCCTGAAGGACTGCATGGTGTGGAAGGGACCCATGCTGGAGCAGTTTTTGAAGAACTGCAGCCTGTGGGAAGGACCCACGCTGGAGAAGTTCATGGAGGACTGTCTCCCATGGGAGGGACCCCACACTGGAGCAGGGGAAGAGTGTGATGAGTCCTGCCCCTGAGGAGGGTGAAGCGGCAGAAATAACATGTGATAAACTGACTGTAAACCACATTCCCCGTCCCCTGCGCCACTGGGGAGTGTAGGTAGAGAATCTGGGAGTGAAGTTGTGCCCGGGAAGAAGGGGGGGAGGTAGAAGGAAAGTGTTCTGAGATTTGGGTTTTTCTCATTACCCTGCTCTGGTTGATTGGTAATAAATTGAGTTAATTTTCCCCAAGCTGAGTCTGTTTTGCCCATGATGGTAATTGGTGAGTGATCTCTCCTGTCCTTATCTCAACCCACAAGCCCTTTGTTATATTTTCTCTCCACTGCCCAGCTGAAGGGGGGAGTGATGGAGCAGCTTTGGGGGGGCACCTGGCATCCAGCCAGGGCCAACCCACCAGAGGCAGCAAAAGGGATGGCAATTCACTAATGAGTATCAAATAGAAAAATGTACCATTCATTAAAAATCAGCTTTTTCGTTATTTGTTTTACTTCAATGTCATGAATTTTTGTGAGACTTCTGATACTACTGGCTGAAGATGAAAGGACATGGATAACTGAGGGGCTGGTCTAATCATGGAAACAAGCAACATCCAGAAAAAAAGAAAAATAAGGAAATAGCAAAGAACAACAGGAAACAAGCAAGACCATAAGGAAACAATTGGGAAAAAAAGGGGAAAAAAAACACAAACCAAACATGCCACACATTTTGAGTTCTATAATTAATTAATTAAGAGGCAGAGTTCTGAAGACATACAAAGCTTTAAATAGTTTTTAAGAAATAATCATAGGGACTCTGTGTTATCACAATTGCTATGTCAATTCACTCCTGGAAAGTTTAATTATTTTCAGTCCTTCTCACATTCCCTTTTGCAGGAGAAACTCATACTGCAATCTCTACAACTTCTATTTTGTAAGAACTGACTAACTTTAAGTGGCATTTTGCAAGAGAAGCAGTTGTTGCCAGTCCTTTTTGCCTAAAATGATTAGAAGGAGTGCTTTGCTAGTAAACTTCCACTTGTCAGCATACTGGGAGCAGCTGTTGCCAGATCTCCTAACCTGAAATCACTTTATGTACATTTTGGGTATGTAGAGGCACTCAGCTGTGTATTATGGACTGATGAAATTACCTGGACTGCCGGTTAACACAAACTTCAACATTCAGAAATCGTTATTCCAGTGTAAGGTCCCTGCCCCCATCCGAAGCTGTTGACAGATTAATGTATTTAAATATTATTGTTTTATTTTAGCAGCATTACACTAATACTGCAAAGTAATGCCAGCTAGTTTTGAGATCACAATAATCATCAAACTGAGAGCTCTTTTAATTCTTCTGGTGAAGAACTTATTTAGTTCACACACTTCCTCTCCTTGCTATAGTATATATAACAAGATCTCAATTACGTTTCTTGGATCACAGCTTATAGTATGTCACTCACTGACACATCCTCCTCTGAGCTACCGAATCTTTAGGGAAGTAGTGCTTCTTGAGGCCAGTTGTCCTTCACTCTGCTCCCCCTCATAAGTACCCTCATTTTAAAGCTTTGAGGTGAGAAAGTACAAGGAATGTGAATATACACAGGTGCTCAGAAGCTGTTTCTAACAAGCCAACATCTCAATTGGCCCACATGTATTCTCAAATACAGAACATTAGTTAAAAAAAAAGAACACATAGGTTCACCTGCAAGATCAGTAAGCAAAGACTGTATGGGAGTAAAAAGTTATATTACCAATAAAGAAGATCAAGAGAAATGACCAAACTTAATTCTCCCAGATAACAGTTAGATTCAGTACCGAACAGCATTTTTCTTCCATATAAGTAAAGCTTAACATAAGACTTTCAATTTTACAGAATCGCTTGGGTGGGGAGGTACCTCAGGAGGTCTGTAGTCCAACCTCCTGCTGAAAACAAAGTCAGCTCTGGGTAAGATAAGGCCGCTCAGGGCTTTGCTCAGCCATGTCACAAAAACCTCCAAGGATAGAGCATGTACAACCTCTCTGGGTAACCTGTTCCATTGCCTGGTTGTCCCCATTGGAAAAAAGTGTTTCCTTATATTCAGTTGAAACCTCCCATTTTTATTTATGACAATGTCTCCTCCTGCTGTGAAGTACTACCCCCGGGAAGATGAAGCTCTTCCACTCCTAATGGCTACGTGATCTTGAGGACTTCCCAAAAGATATGGGCAGATGGCTATTAGGTCTCCCCACAGCCATCTCTTCTCCAAGCAGAAGTCCTGTTTCCTCTGCCTCTCACCACAGAAGTAAATCCAGGCCAGACCATCCTGGTGGCCTTGTCCTAACCTTGCACCAGTTTGTCAATGTACTTCTGGCACTGGGAGGGGTCAAAACTGGGCAAAAAATTCAGTCTTACATGTGCTAAGTATAGGAGTAGAATCACTGCCCTCAAACCACTGGCTGCGCTCCTGTTAATACAGCCCAGGACACTGATGGCCTTTTTTTCAGCCTGGACACACTGCTGACCCCATGCTCAGCTTGCTGTCTGCCCAGACCCCCAAGGTCCTTTTCAGCAAAGCTGCTCCCCAGCCAGTTGGTCTCCAGCCTCTACTTATGCAGGGGGTTAATCTGTTCCAGATACAGGACTTTCCCAAGAAACACAACACAAATATTATCTTTTAATCTGAGAGAACAAAAACCTGATAAGCAACAACAAATAGAAATTAGTACAAGACAACATGCTGCACATACTGGAAGCCAGGATGAGGAATTTAACCAAATAATATTTCCTACCAGGTTATAGCACATAGTATTACCTACTTGTCAAGAGTTTTCAAACTATAGCTACACCTTATTATCCTCTCTCAAAGCCACATTACAGAGGATACCACAAGAAGATCAAAGACTAACAGGCCTGAGACACGTGACTGACCCAGAGAAGGAGTGAGGCAGGAGTCATCATGCATGAAGCCACCTGGATGTACCACACAATGCCTTTCACAGATGTCTCTTTTCTTCCACCCACCTGGAAATTATGCCTAGATAGATCTTTAAGTTTCTGTATTTGTGCATAACTTACACAAGTTTGATGGTGCATAACACCAGTTCCTGTCCGACATGCTCAACAGCTCCAAACAAGGTCTTTTCAGGAAGTTCTGAAAAAACTTACCTGCACAGTTGGAAAAAATAAGCAACTGGAACATGTTTGTGCCTAGAGCATGAGTCATAACTCAAATGTCACTTCACAATTCTCAACACTCATTGTCTAGAGCTTGCACAGTGATATCTGTCAAACAGCAGACATTCAGTCTGTTCCAGCACAGGTCCGCAGAAGAAAGGATATTATACTATGATTATCAGTCACTTAGTCAACTACAGGTCTAATCTTGCAGATGATTCTCTAATCCCGCCTCCTCCCCCCCCCCTAAGTGTTGCACAATATTGACAAAGTTACCTAGCAAACAGAAATGACAATATGACAACAAAAAAAAAGGCAGAAAGTTCTGAACTGTCAGAAATGCAACTTCTCTCTTCAGTCAGAATAATGTAACTGTTAACAACACAATTCCCTGATTTCCCTCCCTCCCAGAGTATCTTCTTCATTCAGCATACTGAATGACTTGCTCTGTCAACTCATCAGGGCTGTATGGCACTGATGACCTTCCTTCCATTAATCTCCTTTGTTGCAGAAGTGTACATAGTGAAAGATGATGGACCACTTCAGGGAAGTAAGTTTCAAGCCCACGGCACTTTGCTCTAATTTTATTTTCCTTTTCACTCTGAAGTCGTAAGGAGAAAGGTGCAACATGACTGCATATGTTCCTAGCCAATGCAGATACTAAATTCATGTACATAAACACAAAGTCTAAAATACTCCCTAAACAAGAATTAAGAGTACAATGACCCTAAACAACTGAACTATTTAGTGCACATGGTACAATCAGCTATGAAACTGAGATGAGAGGGTCAGAAACAAAGACCAGAAAAAAGCCACTCTATTTTCTTGCCAGGAGAACTCCAGATTATCCACATTTCTCTTAAGTTACACACTTATCTTTTTATTGCCTTTTAAGAAGGAGAAATTATATTAACAGATGGTTAGGGAGAAATCTGGATGCATTAATTCCTCAGCTACAATCTTGATACAACTGCTAAAAAGGCAAGCAGCTTCCTGAGTTCTGCTGTATCTTCCGCCTTCCTGCAAGGATCTCATTTTTAAGATTCAAGACTCAGGAAACAGTTCACCAGCCCATGTTAATATGTTACAAGAACAATACTTACACAACTAACAATTGCATAACTGTAGACTTGATCATGAGCAATACCACGAGCTGAAGAACAAAAGCACAAAGGAAGAAATGGGAAAAGGTAGAAAACTAAGAGTGGGATGACCGTTTGGGAATCATTCTGTACAATTAAGCTTAATTTTGATGGGCTTCAGAAACACCATTCACCAAAAATTACACTGTGATGCAGCTTTACTTGAATGGAAACAAGTACACACATTTTTCCTTCTGCGGACTTTAGAGTAGAGTAAAGCACAGAAAATCTAGAACTGCTACCAAGAAGTCATTTAAGACTGATAAAGTTTTCTAAGCTTGAGTGAAAAAAGTAGTAAGCCACCTCACTCTCACACTACTGCCAGATGTCCAGTCAAGACGTTTAGAGAAAGACTCAAGTCAACGTAATCAATATCTATACATACCAGTTTTTCAATTTCAGATTCAAGATTTTGTATGCAGTCAAGTTTTCTCTTACGACATCGCTGTGCTGCAATTCTATTTTTACTCCGTCTTCGGATATCATGAATACAGTCCAATTGTTCAGGAGTTAATTTATGCATTTTCAGAAATGACTGGAAGTCATTTCTGGAAAGTGAGATAATCCTTTGTGCATTAAATGGCAGTTTTACCTAGAATGTAAGATACAGTTGTAAATCAAAGGTGAAACTGATACACACAAACACCAACAGGCCAATTCAAGTTTTCATTTTAAGCATTCTTTACCCATTTTAAGCATTCTTTACCACACAACACATCTTTCTTCCTAAACCTCAGAGACAAGAGCAATGTAACCATCAGGTGAGGTGGATAAAACCCAGGGGTTTCAACTAGATGAGTTCAAGCACAGGTGAGATAACTGAGTACTTTGCACATTTACACTAGATCCTCAAAAGCATATTCAGAGTAGGATGAAATCCATCTATGTGTGCAGCAAACAATTAGGTGGTACAGTCTAGGAAAGTAAATTATGGTTAGGTGATGCACAAAACCAGCATCCAGAATCATTAATACAGTCTAAAGGTTCCCCTAAACTGCTATTAAGACTGTATCCTGCATACATTTTTGTACCTATAGTTTTCTGCAGGAAAAGTTCATATGAAACAGACATTTACTTAAAATATCGAAGTTACAATATTTGTCTTTTAATCCTTAATGCTGGAGAAGAGAGAGAACCAGGCTTTTGCTACTATCTGTACACCTGAGCTACAGAAGCAGGAGCTTCTGAAACATACATAGATCACAAAGTCCTGATTAATACTGAAAAACATCTTTACCTTTACAAAATAATTGCCATATTTTATGAAGTATCCAACTGAAGACACTTTATTTTAACCCTTACATTTGAGTATATTAAGCAGCAGAATGTTACCTTGCTGTGGTCAAAGATCTGAATTTTGTTTAACCCCTTCTGTGTTTGACTACTGCTCGTGACAAACCAGAAAAGAAAAAAAAAAAAAAAAAAAAGACAAGACAGAGTATTGCCCTGAGCAATGATGCCATCTACTTTGTAATGTAAAGGTGAGGAATGTATTTAACCAATTCTGGCCTTTTGTTTGGCCTACCAACTTTCTATATTGATGGTATCCTTCCACTTATTTTAAGTCTCAGTAAAGGCCCTGCATCTTCAAAAGAAAAAAAACTAGTACTTTAAAATACCCTGAATTTTCATGACATTACATGATCCATCAGCTATTGCAATTCTACAATTCTAAGAACTGTGACAGAAGTCATTCTACATATATAGTAAAATCTTCTGGGATTAGACTACTTATGTATGGCATCTGCCTAAAATACTACCAAATCAATGACATAAAGGAAAGAAGTGCCAAGTAATTTCAGCAGTTGGAGTAACAAATATAACCTCAGTTTCAGAGATGGCAATACTATTAAAGCAGTCTTAAATACACAGCTACTGAAGCCAGCTTGAAAACTTGAAGCTTCATTTCACAGTAGACCTGAAGTATCATCCCTCTCCCCCCTTCTCCCCACAGCTCAGAATAAACCCAAGAAAACTGTTAAGTTTCTATAAATCGAAGCTTCCAAGAAGTTTACTGTTCTTAAGTTTAACTGAAGTAGACAAAAAAAAAAAAGATTTCTTAACCCCTCCTCCCCCCATGCCTTGGTTTAAGACTCCGAACCTTTTCTGATAAAGTTGTTCTAGAAAAATATCTGAAGAGATCTAATATCTAAGCATCTACCACTTCCATATTCTACCAAAAAATGCTTCATAAGTCTGCCTGAATTAACAGTGATCTTCCATATAAACCTTTGAATGGTTATTTAAAGTTTCATTTCCCAGACTTTTAAAACAAGCAACCACACACACACACCCCTCTCCCAAGAGACTCAAAATTAGATTTTTGAGATATTCTTACCTCACATTCTTGTTCTCTTGCTGAACAGGATTCACTGTCTCCCTCAGTGTCAGTTTCCGAATCCTCTCCCAAACTTATCACATAATTATAGGGACACTGTTCTTGTTGCTGTCCCTGAACATAATCTCCGCTGCTTATCTCAGAGCTGTTGGAGCATCCTTCAGTACTAAGGTTGCTTATAAAGGGGCAGTTGACAGAACTCAATGTTGTAAAAGTTCGTTGAGAGCAAGGTTCAGGGCTTTCACTGATCCTGATACCCAGCCACGGACACTCTGACTTTTTCCCCGAATATACTGGCTCCAAGCACTCTTTTGGAACTGCAGGTGGTAAATGTATCTGACAGGCTTCTGTGCTGTAAATATCACTCCAGAACCCTTTTGCTAGATGTTCTGCTACCTCTCTCTCCACACTGCTTCGATCACCAGCTGATGTAATGTTAGTGGCTTCCCTAGTGCACAAATCGACCTTTGAAGATGTGTCATCTTGACTTTCCATTTTGTCATTCCCAACTCCAGTACCTGATACAGTTTTTTCAGCTAAGACCGCGTTGTTTGGCATACTACTGAAATTCAAGTTACCATATTGCTCACAAGTATGTAAAAAAGACACAGCATTGAGTCCATGAGGTGCAGCAGAGTTTTGGGGGAAAGCAGCAAGATCCATTTTCTCCACAGGACATGACACATTCTGAGTCACAGAATCTCTCTTTGACTCTTCCTTTTTCTCAATGCCTTCCTCTCCTTCTTCCATTTTTACCTGAGTCTCTTCACATTTTGAGACCAGCTGCATAGGTACACCCTCCTGAGCTTTTTGTATGCCATCATTATCAGGTACCTCCTTCTCAAGAAAGGCAACTGCAATTGGTGGCACCCGAATGTCTTTAATACTGGAATTGGACTCTGAAGTATGAACTTTGTCATTTCCAAAAGCTTTCTGGAATTTCCTATACTTCGGGCATTGGGAAGATAAGCTGGAAACACTACTCCTTTCTAGATGTATAGGATCACATGTTTGATTGGCATTATCTTGGAGAGCAGGCGATGATTTAGCATTTTCTTCATCTTTACAGACCTTTGTGTCAGGAGTTTGAATATGTTCCTTTTCTAAAAGTTCTTCTGCTTCATCATCTACTTCTAGGTCTCCATCATCCACGTTGCCAATTTTAGGGTTTGTTTTCTGACAACGCTGTGTACAATACTTTTTCCTAGGGCATTCCTGCTGATCCAATTTAAAGTCCAAAAATTTGAATTTGAGAAACTGAAAGCAAGACTCTTCAATGTTGTGTACACCCAAAAACTCAGCACATTTGCAAACTTCAGACACATTGTCTTTATTTAAAATAAGTTTAGCTGTGTATGCAAACTGAAGTAAAGGACTAAATCCTTTAAGTGTTACCTATTAAAAAAAAAAGAAAAGAAAAAAAATATTAGCATAGCCAATATGGGTTTAAATAGAGAAACACACAGAACCCAAATTTACCTGTGAGCAAACCACACCAGCAGGACAGAATACAAGACAAAAGCAGCAGGTTTGTTCCACAGAGAAAACCTGACCACACTCGTTCTGAACCAAATCCTCTGATACAATTTTATCCTGTATATTTTGTGGCAATTATCTTCTTCACTGTGATCAATCTCTTAATAAGATGTTCTGCCAATACAGTACTAACAAGTGAAAAATATTGCTGTACCCCGAAAACCAGTAACTGGATTCCAACTTTACAACAATACCTTCAAACCCAAGCTGTACATCAATTACTCTAGGATAAGATCAAAATGCTGCTGGTATTTAATTGTTCCTTTAAAGAACAATTAGTCTTATTTGCTCAGTGTTATGCATCGCTGATACCAAAAAAAGTTTGAAAAAATGGAATTTGACCACACATGATTATCTATTACTACTTTCTACTACTATTTATTATCTATTATTTACTACTCCTTTCCTCCTCCCACAGATGAAAAGAATTGTAGCCAAAAACTGTACACTAAAACCAATTATTGTCAGTTTAAAGCCTCTTTGGAGTACATAGTTTTAATTGAACACTTCCATCATTATCATCTCAGTTTTTACCACAGAACAGTTGCCTGACAGGGAATCCAGAGATAAACAAAAACTGTATTGTTACAAACTGAACATGATCATCATCTACACATGAAAAAATTACTAAGGAATCAGACAGAAAGCTGTAAACAGATCAGCATATTACAAATGACATGACACTTCCTTTAGCCTTTCATATGTCCATTACAACTACTCAAACTCAAGCCCACATTCTGCTCCCCTCCTTTATTGAAACGAACACGACTTTATGCTGAATAAAGTGCTATATTAATGCATTAACTATACTGAATTCTTCTACCAGCAAAAAAATTAACTATACATGCAATTTAATTAAGGAATTCATTGACTGTATGTTTTTTTTAGTGGTTCTTTGGTGGTTTTTGGGGTTTTTTTTGTTTTTTTGGGTTTTTTTTTTTGGTGGTTTTTTTTTTTAGAGAATACATAATACATGAAAAGAAGTTGAAGAGTTCTGCACAGAAACACTTCAGCAAAACTGCCTGTAAACTCTTACGATCTCTCTAAACAATTCTTAAAATGGCGTTTGAAATATGCTCTGGAGAGAAGACTACTGATTACATCACAATATTTATTCATCCTTAATAATGTGGGGAAGTGCAGTGTAAAAGAGAGTTTATCCATAAGCTGCCAAGAAGCCTTCAAACTTAGCATAGTCAATAAAACATTAAAGCAGGTTTACAAATGAGTGACATTCATACATGAAATTCAACGAAACAAATACAATGGTATTTCAAAACTGTATATTCTTTCTATATAAGGTAGAAACACCTATTGCTAAAAACTGGAAGGATCAAGAGGGGGAAAAAAAACCCCCACTCTGTACTCATTTTGCTTTCTCTTACACATTTCTATCTGGCTATCATCAAAGAAGACAGAACCCTAGAAAGAGTCTTGGTCTGACTGACCTAGAAAAGCAACTCTTGCAGTGGCCATTTATTTAATTTGTATTTGTGCTGGAAGTCTACCTCATTGAGTACAAACATTGGTGGAAAAACAACACAGAACCTACACCAAGATGTCAGTAGTTAGTCTCTACAATATAATATATATGAAGTACTTTAATTCCAAAAGTATTTTGGTATCTCAGATTGTGGACTGGTGTCTTTCATTTTAAACTTCAAATACTTTGGATGATTAAAAAGGTTAATGAAAAAAAAATCACATCAAACAATGTGATCAGTGTTTGCCGCACTCTTAAACATGCAGCTTCATAAACTGACGCATTTCAAAATATTTAGCAGTTTCCAGAAGAGAAGCTCAAGTTGCTGAGTCTTAAAATGCTTTTACCAAGTGATCACATCAAATGATTAAAAGATGAGATTCACTGTTAGTATTTTTGCTTGTTGCTTCAGTTGGTTCAGTTCTTACATCAGTAATACTAAATCACAATAAGAGTCCTCTTAAGTCTATGATCTAGTAAATATCAGGATTATTATATTCCTCCATTTTCTTTACAAACTCTGGTTCCTTCTAACTCAGGTTTATTTCAAGTGTTCATTGAACACTTGCTTTGCACCAGCAATTATTTTTCCCCCTCTCCAACTTTGATGTACATTTCTTATTCTTTCAATATCCTATTTTTAACATTATCCCAAAGCAAAATTCTCTCATAAACATCAGAAGTTTTACACACCACTAATTTCCCTCTTTTACTCCAAGTCATGCCTTTGTGTACCCCAGCATCCTACTTCCCTTCCACATCAGCTCCCACCATTACTTTTTGTTTAATCTGAGACATGTTCAGGCTATCAACATACCAAGCCACTAGGAAAAAAAGTATAGTAAGAAACGAACACACGGACACAGTAAGAAGGTTGAGTAAAAGTGACAGTGGTATTATGCTGTAACATTTTTAAGAAATTCATTACGCAACAGAGAATAGCAAAGACCACTGAAGCTCTTCAAAGAGACCACTTGACCCCTTTTAGTTTTCTGTTTTCTATAAAATCAGAAAGATTCTGTTAACAGAGAATCCTCGTGCTTATCTCAGTATGTTACAAAGCCAGTGAGCCTGTACCTGAGTACAGTAGCTACCTTTCTCAATACATCATTTCTGCATTAACACCCAACTCATTCTTGTACATGAACAAGTTTATAATGTAATCTCCAATGTCACCATAAATACTCATTTATGCGCACCTTTCCTCCAACTTTAATGATTCTAATTGAGTTGCCAACAATTTGCATGTTATTTCCCAGCCCCAAAGCTAATTACCATAAATTACCTCCCCAAAAGCCATTGATTATTTAAGAACCAACTCTTCAGATTACTGCTACCATTGGGCACAATCAGAGCACTTTGAGGCTCTTCACTTTTCATCTACAAGTACAGCATTGCATATAAAAATCCAGTCACTTGGTTGTCTCATGCCTCTTATAACTGAACTAAATACCAACTGGAATCTTTAAATGTCTTGGATGCTCCAGATACATAATAATCAATTTTCTTTCCTACAGATATCAGGTTCTCTCTTATTCCCACTGAATGCCTTGAAATTCAGTATGATTTAAGAATATGTATTTTAGGGGTAAAAAAAGAAAGCAAGCAATTGCAATACATTTTCTCAGTTTTAAAAGTAATAAAACACAGTAGAAAAGAAAATCAGGCTGCTAATGATCAGTGTGTAAAAAGGAAGGGGAACTGAGCAGAAGAAAATTGTTAACAACAGTAAGCAGCAAGCAAGGAATGTAAGCACAGTTGTATTACTCAAACATACAAAACCAAATCTTAATGATAGTGATTTAAAGGTATTACCATTTTAAGCTTTAATTTGTTTATTACTCCAAAAGTATTCTCTTTTCATATAGGAGGGCTAGTTCTGCAATACCTCTTTACCATTTTAGGCCTGTTTTTTGACAAACTTACATGCTTTGAAATAGGTGCACAATTTTAAAAGTAATATATACTTAATTGAAAGGATCTCCCCTATACATTTCCCAAGACAGCATTCACTCACCTTCAGTCTATAATATACACTCTGATATGTCTAGCCTTCACCTCAACCAATGGCAGCTTTACAACTTAGAAATTCTTTCCGGTCAGTTCTTAAAACCCTTACCTTAACTTCTCAGTTAAGCACCAGCCTATTGTAAAACAGAATTGAACAAAACAGATTAGAAGCACTGGCAGGTAAAATACAGAAGGGAGTGACACTCACCTCTTCCGGTAAAGTGATGATAAGATCAGCATCCACCTGGCCCACAATTCTTGAAAGGAAGTAACTGCTGCAAGCTGCAAGCACAGCTTTGTGAGCCCGAAATCGCTGATCTTCTACTAAAATAGTAACATCACAAAGAATATCTTGCTTCCTCTGATCGTCAAGACTGAGAAGTACATTGGTACTGTGTACTGAAGATTCATATGCAAAAACCACACTATTCTTCTCACTTAGAGACATTCTGTATCACAAATGGTAGTGTAAGTCTCAGTGGAAAGCATGCTTCTGTTCTTCAAATCTGGAAGAAGAAAAAACAAGTTGTACACACGAAAGTCATATCCAACAGGAACCTACTGATACTAAAACGTAAGCAAATTGTTAAACATGCATTACCCATTCTAATTCTTTTTAAGACTAAGATTAAGACTCAATATTTCATACATGTTAATACATAAATACATGCTTATGAGCATTTAAAGTACCCAAACCTTAATATGCACATCTTAAAATCCTGCTTTAGTAGTCTCATAGGCCAAAAAAGGGAACAATTTTTCATGTGACTTCAGTGATAAAGAACAGATTTTTCCTCAGCAAGTGATTAAGAGTCATAACTATTGTAACACCTAAAAATTATTTAAGCTTTCATTTTCAGTTACCAGTATATTCTGACTCCAACACCATGAAAACATAGAGATAAACAGATGCATTAAGCCAAAATTCACCAAAATACTATGTAAGCTACTTCCGTTTACTGATTCACCCAGTACAAAAATATTTGCGTTTTATCTTCTTTCAAAAGTAGTTTGCCTGCTAAACTCATCAGGCATTGGTAAAACACTCTCATTTTCTCTCTAGTAGGTTGGTGGGTTTTTTTGTTTTTAAAGCAGATTAGTTTTCCTATTTTCCACCTGCCTTAATTCTCTAATGCAGCCTTCCCCCCCCCCCCCCATCACTATTTGACTTGTCATGCTTGGTAGTTTGCTTTCCTAATAGATCACTAATTCAGGTCACCTGACAATGGAATCACTTTTGTGACAGAGCATCTAAGTTCTGAAATAACAGTATTTATTGGATAGTAAACAACAGTAGAAGTTATATGATATCTAAAGCCTTGAAATAAGCTCATGTATAACTGTCCTGAAGCTATTCCTGAACTCCTAGTATTTGGGAAAAAAAAAAAAAAAAAGGTGCTAGGGAGAAGTCAGCTCTCCCAGACAGTGCAAAGTTTAAGAGTGTTTCCAACTCTGATCTTTACACTGTATTTCTAAATTCTTATCTTCTTTGGATTAAGCCTTTCTTTCAGTTTAGGAAAAATAAAAGCCTAGTAAGAAGCATCCTCACATCTGAAGCTCCATCAAGAAACCACATAATCAGATTTGGAACTGTCCTGCAAGGAAAATATGATATTACTATGGAAAGTGTTACCTTAACAAACCAAGCATTTAGATTACACTGGACTATTCTACCCAAGAGTTACTGTAACTGAACACAGTTGCTGGGATTCACTTCAGCTGACACAGGACTACCCAATCATTATATTGCTCAACACAGGTTGTTATGATATGCCAGCTCCCAACAACAATAAAACCGTAGCCAATGCAAATCTTCAGTTTTCAAATATGGGAAACTTTCACAACACAGGGAGGGAGGAGAGCATGGCCATTTTTAAACACGGTGGGGGGGGTGGGGGGACGGGGACGGGACACAGCCACCCTGCCAGCTATACTCCTGGGTGCTCGCTACTCAAGTTATTTTCATGGCATACAGGCATTTTTAGTGTTCTTTTCAACAGAAAGACAGAAGAAAGATCCACATTTCCAGTGGCAGTAGTGGCACAGTACCAGTCTGGACTTCGGTGAAGCGCAGAGCATCAGCGTTATCTGCCCTTCCCACTCCCTCATGGAACCCTGTACACGCAACTTCACAGTCAACTTTACCAACAAAACATACAGATTGCTTTCTTTGTCTTTGCCAAATTGTAAGTCTGTTTGGGGGCATTTGCTTAAGTATACAAGATTTTGTTGTGTGAAAATAAAAGTTCTGAAGAAAAAAAAAAAGTTACACAAATCAGAGTTTTCCCCAGTAAGCAATAGCTATACCATGAACTGCTAACTCTAAAGGGCTTATTTCTGGAAGCAAAAAACGAGTTTAAACATTTTCATACACCTAGTGGCAAGACTACAGATATTTGTTTACTTAGGAAATATTTCACTTGCAATCAGTTTAAATGGAAATTATGAAATAATTCCCTGTGAAACAGCTATTCATGAAATTCTATTCTTGTAATAGCTTATGAGAAGTAAGCAGTGCAATATTAATCATGTATTCCTGTTTGCTCTATATCCTTAACTTATCATATTCCTCAGATATTACAGCACGCACAGTTTAACAAAGTATGACTCTGTATTTGTTACCAGAAGGTTTAAGAAAAAAAAAAAATCATCAAAATGGAACGGAGGACAAAATGGAAAACTAAATCCACAGTGGTGGGGAACACAGGCAAGTATTAAAGATTACATATTTTGGGGTGAACACCTAGGCAAAACTCATGAGGGAGGCTATAGTTACAGACAGGTCTTTAAAGGTTCTTTTTTCTTTCTTCTTTTGAAGTCCAAAGTTCTCCCAACCTTCAGACTGACAACCCACGTATCACGTAAGCTGCTCTTCGGTTTTCCCTTACAAAATAATCAGTTCCAATATCCAATTCAGCCCATTACATTTTCATAGCATGGAAGGCTAAAAGGAACAGTAGTTTGTTCATATATATATATAGATAACCAGAGGACAGTCAACCCTCCTTTTCAATTGATCCCCACAAGGCACACAACATGCTTTCAAGACAGCGTGCAGCCTACTTGAAGCACTGATAGTAAGCTTCCAACGTTGCTGCTGCCAAAAAAACAAAAAAAAAAAAATCAGATTTCAACACTGAAACACTACCTTCTGTTTCTTGAGAAGTGAAAATATTTAATTTAAGCATAACTCAATTTAACACTTTAGAAAGTAAAACATTCTGTCAGAATAATGTGAAGATTTCATCAGCCAAGTTATATCCCCAGTATTTTTAAGCAGGATGCAGGCTTTTTTGAGGTATCCAAAATATAAAATGCAGCATTTCATTAGGCATTTCGAAATTTAAAAGAACCTTTAAAAAAACCAACCAACCAAACAAACCAACCAACCACCACACTCAAACATTAAATTTATCTCAGTCTTCTTTGTAAAATCTCACTATTGTCATACAGGATAAAGAGAGAAATCAAAAGGAAAAGAAACAGAAGGCTGAAAATTCTGTGAAAACAAAAAGCATCAAACAGGAAAGGCAAAATGTAACCACTGTAAAAAGCTGTAACACTTTCGAGAAGTACTAACAGAGGTCAAACTTGTGAATGTCTTAATTCTGTTTTCCAGTTGTGTAATAAAGGCATGGCACCACATTTATGACAGTATTTGTCATGACAGCCAACTAGATTTTCCACAGCGGTATGTGAGTACAAAATACATTTGTCCATAAGTAAATTTGTAATTTACATATCCACAATAACAAGACCTACTGTTGTACCAAAAAGAAAAAGTACATCTCTTCCGTAAACTGTTTTTCTTCTACTTTAACTATTCTCCTGCAGCACTCAAAAATTGTCAAAATTAATTCTGCTTATGGATGGACAAATAGGGAAGAGGTGTGAAGTTGAGAAAACAATTCAATGGTGCTTTTTACAGAAGCTTTATAATTTACAAGCTCATGCTGTAACTGTCCTACAAGGACAGGCCTTTCTAGGCTTGCTTTCTTCCTCCCAGTGCAGGTGTCCATTTCACATAATTTAATTTTCTACAAATATAGTCTATCAGATTTTTTTTTCTCCCCTCTCAGACAATTCAAATGAAAGCAACAACAAGTTACTGAAAAGAAGGAAAATGGACACTATGAACAATAACACAAATTATTTCCTTGGAAACCAGACTAAAACTCCTATTCTACCATGCTATTTTTATTTCAAAATTAACATTTAAGTAAGGAAAACTAAAAGCAGGCACAGATAACTTGTAAAAGTATTCCAAAAATCAGCAGATGACTGTATATTTAAATCACTGTTCACTAATTCAGTGTCAACAACCAACCGTGTGACTGAATGCAAAAGATACTAAGAAACAAAAACATGTGAGAATATTAAGATATTTGATACAGCAGTTATCAAAAATAAGGAGAGTCCAAAAAGATCTTCCAAAACTTAAAATAGTCCTTACAATGCAAGTTGAAAGGATTAAAGAAGGAACAACATGAAAGCTCACTAACTACAAATCCTCAGTTAGTGGAAGAAAACTCGTACTGTCAGTACAAGAGCATTCCTCAAATTCCTCTCACCTGAAACTCTGCACACCCAATAACCTCATAGTCTTGAGAAGAAAAAAAAAAAAGAGAGAATGTATATAAACACACAAGCTACTATAAAAACTACACAGAGGAACATTTGCAGCTGAATGAATCAAGTTCTACTCTGAAAACAAACAAGCATGCTACTATGAAGTTTCCATTCTTTATTGGACAGTGATTTCGAGATAAAAAAATGTTTTGCCTAAGGGTAAAAATATTTTCTCCTAAATAGTGGCTATAAAACTTTATTCTGCTTTATCAAAGTGAAGTTACTCCTTTTGTTTTTTCTCCCTACTAGCATACAATTCAATAGGAAAACTATGCTTAACAGTTACCTGTAAAATTACCATATCTTCAGTAAATTTAGACATCTCTACTTTTAATTGACTAGATGTATATATTTATTTTCTAAGAACATATAAAATACTTATTATCTTAATGAAAATTAGCACTGCAACAACATTTAAAAAAGGAATATACATTTGTTTAAGTACACAGTGTAGAGATCAGAGCAAGATGCCTATCAAGACTCATTGGCAAATACAGATCTCATCCAAGGCTCATTCTTCTCATGCATTTGAAGTTATTCATTAGCTTATATTATTAACAGGGAGGTAATTGCGAAGTATAGTAAGTGTAAGGTACTTTAAAATTAGACTGCAGGTTTGCTCATCTGGTTGCTTGCAATTGGTAGCAACTACCACCCTAACTCCTAGCTGACTGAATAATAAAAGTAGTTAAATGATCGTCTACTTCTTTCCCCCACAATCTCCGTTTTAAAGAGTCACTTGGTGCAGACCTTTAGGTAAACCATGAAGTCTCCCCATTTGATACTTTTCTAAAAAAAAAAGTATATATTCCGAAGATTATAATCATTATGACTAAGACCAGGTAAAGCTATAAGGAACTGTTGTTGCTGAGTTATGGAAGGACAATAGATAATATTACCTTGGAATAGATAGCGTAAGAGTAGGAACATACTACCAGGATAAAATTCGTAATAGTGTGATGAATTTCTCATCCACACACATACAAATCTGGCACAAGGTAGATTAGCTTTCATGCTCAGCAGCACCACCGCAACATGTAAAGTCTGCACTCAACATCCTGTGGTCAAGAAAAGTGTTATACGAGAGGTGAAGGAAGATATAAAGCATCAAGTTGTCACTGAAGCTGATAAAAGCATGCACAGAAACCAGCTTACCTCCATACATTTATGACAGAGCAAAAGAACTTCTTGATGTTTAAGTATGTCTCTGAAAATTCAGACAATTACGCATTCCTGGAAAGAGTTTTGTATTGCATTTCGCAAAGAAGATATATAGTTTTGAATAATATATAATACATTATTTCTGTATTTACATATAAGTAATAAGTAATTTTTATATAATATATACACACATATATATTAAAATAATAACAATAAAACCAGTAAATGCCTTTTACAATAGGTCTTCCTAGCAAACCAGTCCTAAAAGTCAGGATCTGACACAGTACAACTTTCTCAAGTATTTAATGCTGAGGAGTAATTTTCCCCGTTATGCAAAGGGCAGCAAAACACACAGTATATGTATACTGACATAGAACACTCAATAAGAGCATTTGCCTTTTTTAGTGTTATTGAGCCCAAATTTCACAATTTGCCATAATGATGAAGTCCTTTGTGGTTTCAAAAAACTGATAACAAACATAAATCCCATTCAAAGGGGAAAGTTATATGGCTAACCAGAAGCAATAGCAATAAGATGCAGATGCTAAGACAACATTCAAAACCTTAGAACAATAAAGCAACTGTACCACCCATCAGCTCACTGCAAATATTAACAGCAGCAGCAATTATCCCAAATCACTGCCACTTATCGAGATGCCCACTGAATAGCTACCAAAGAATTCCAGCTTTTCTGTAGAGGATCTCTAAAACACAAATGCTCTGTCCAAAATACTTTATTAATAATGAATGCCAAATATACAGGATCATAAAAATCAACCAAACTGACTAAATAAATAAAACATTATTATTCAATGCAGTGAATTAATAGTAAGAACTTCTTTAGGCTTTAAATGAAGATTTAAACAGAGTATCTTGCATTTTACATCAATGTTAGAAAATTCCCCAAAATGCCATATAGTTTACAACTAAGTTTTTCAGTAACTTAGAAAAACAGTTAGATAACACCAATTCTGTACACTTATAGCTGGTTTATTGCATACTTGCATCATTCTTTCTGAACAAAGACGACAAAAATAACAGTTGGAGGTGTCTCTGTCTGCCTGTGACAGCTGCCAGGAACTTTACCACAGAACAACAATAAGATGGCTAACACAGAAGTAAATTCAGTGTCCTTTAGTTTATACTCAAACACCACAAAAAATGAAAAGGGTGAGATTTCAACACACAAAGGGGTATGCTTTACAGCTAAAGAGACTGTTTTGAACATTGGACCAGCTGACGCTGGAAAGCTCTGCTGGTGGCATTACAAGAAAATTCACAACTAGAAAGAACGAATGAGTCACAAAAATGAGCTCCATAGGCTCTGAGACTCTTTAAGCCAAATAATACTAAAATGGCCCTTAAAACTGAGATACAGATTTGAGAGTGCAAATCACTGTCATTTCTGCTTCTATTTACATTATGATACACCTATGATTTGTGTACACGTTTACCAAAACACTTTTTGAACATTCTGAGTTTGAGTGTTTCAAGTGTCCTTAAAAATACTAAATCAGAGCACAGAAATCCATGTAAATCAATAATGGTCATGCCTTTACTACTTTGAAGGCTTGCACTTTCAGGAAACACATAGCTGATTTGCCAAATCTAAGGACCTGGAAAAGAAAATCCAGTATCTAATGGTCACCAAGATACAATGGGAATCTACAGGCATTCGGATTCAATCAAGTCTGGCATCCAAATGTAATGATTGCCTGTGAAAGACTCACTGTCAAATAAAACACATGACTGTACTTTGTTGCCATCACCTGTAATACACTTAATAGCAAGTAGGGCAACAAACCAGCACAAAATGACCTGTGGTTCTTCTGTCTTAAGCTCTACTAATACAGCAATGGTACTAGCAAGAGCCAAACAAAAATACCTGAGCTACAGGAGTTACAGCCTATCAAGTCAGTGCTTTCTTTTCAAGACCAACAGCCTCCTACTTATTTTCCATCAGTCAATAAATCCATTTCACAGTTTCCTAAAAAGAAGAGCAAATCTTTTATCCCCAGACTCAGATATCAATTATGTGGCTCTACCGTCACAATCAACTCAGTCTACACATATGGGGTGGGTTTTCTGACCTTCAGCAACCACAAATTTCCTGTAATTGATCCAGCCCAAAAGTTACCCAATTTACTAAAAAAGTAAACAAAACCCTGTTCCTTAGTCTTTACTTACTTAGTGAACAACCATCTGCTAATACCATACTGGGTATCAATCCTCTGTAGTAATCACAGTAACTCTCACTTGTACATGGGCAAAGTACAAGTACTCTTTAAATAAGAGAAAGCACAGAGTGAAGCTCCCCTTCAGTAGCTGCAGAACCCAGGCAGGAGGGACACCTTTGCTGTCACTGCTACCTGAGCTGGTTGAACTTGGACATCCAGATGCAATTTCAGTTGTGATCACCATCATGATAAAACTAATAAGATTAATTTATCACCTAGCAGACAATAAAGGTCTGCTCAGCTATCACCATGCTTGTAACGTATCTATACTCTCAGAACACTTTAAATTCCTGAACAGTTGCAAAAAAGGCATTGTAGACCCCCCCAAAAATAGCCTGGAGAAAACAAACTCTGGGTACCCTTCCTGACTCCTACGTTGATCTACTGAGCAACTTCCAGCAGGTCACTTATCTTCATCAGTTTCCTTAGGGTGGACATTTACTTTATCCTATAAAAAAATTCTGTCATTCACAGACATAAAGTACAAAGGGACAACTGTCATTTACTACTGCTAAAACAAAACAGTCTGGATACAAAACAGTTTATTCAAAATACACTGCAAAGGCTTTTTTCTAAAGTTTTATATCTATGTCCTTGCCCCCAGCTACCTCTCCTTTTAAGGAAATAAAGTTACGTTACAGATGAATGCCTACAGCAGTTAATAGCTGCTGATTCATGTTATGCTGACAAGGAATGAACAAGCATTTTAGTGTTCATGTTTATTGCTTCTCCATCTTTAGTTCAAGAAGACTCTAAAAGAAAAAAGTGATTTAAAAAAAGCAAAAAGCAAGCTTCGCTCCATAAGAGCAATGCTTTCTCCTCTAAAAAAAAGGTAGGTCTCATCTTCAGATGATTAGCACATTCATAATTAAAATTGTAAATTATATTATTTACTAGTCTAAATGCCTGGATGATACTGCTCACAGCTTAATTACATACATGAGCTTTTTAAACATTACTAGGTTGTATTTCTGCAACATAATTCTTACCACAGCATTTGGACTCTTGTCAAGTCACAAGCGAGAATTAAAAAGAATCACGGGAAGTCTGGCAAGTTTTAAGTCTGCGCTGAGAGTCTTAATTTGTTTTCCAGGTTTTAAGCCTGAATATTCACTTTTTTAGTATTTGCAAGCTATATGAGAACTCGGGGTGTGGGGATGGTGGGGATGGAACCTGAGATTCATAGTAGCCACAGGACTCCAGAAGCTAGGATTTCAAAGAAAAAAGCAAAGGATTGATACCATGTAATCATAGAAATTTTCCACAGAGCAGAGGTTTGAGTAGTTTCCCCCAGTCCATATCAAAGCCAGAAAAAAATATTACTACTTTGCAGTTTGCCATTATTTCACACAACACTAATTGTTTAATTTTTGGAGCAGGGATAAAAATAACGTTGTGGGATTTGGTTTGTTTCACTGCTAAAAAATGAAACAGGACTGAAGGGGTTTCAGAGACTCCTTTGCAGCAAAATCCCATCACTTCCAATCCTTCAATTCTGCTGGTATTCAAACAGAGTTACTCTGGGAAGATAACAACAATGCACGGACTTCCTAAAGGCATAGTTCACCTAAAAAAAGTCCACAAAACCAAAACACCAAAAAAACCCCCCACAAACACTACACCCCCAAAAATACTAGTAGAAACTGATTTGATTTTTTTTTTTAAAATAAGAACTAGATTAGATAACAAAATATTCACTTAGGATAAGGGGTAAACTGGCATAACATAAAGCATGCACACCTAACATCTACTGTCAACTCTTGCCTTTACTTAAAGGACAAATACCTTTGCATTTATAGCTACATATTCTTCCCCGTGCCACAGTTAAACAAACCACATGAATTTTGTTTTAATGACTGTCAGAATCCATTCACAAGTATGTATGTCAAAATATTTATCATGAATACTAGATTAACCATCTGTGGTTCTAATATGTCCTACCCTAACTTAAAAGGACACAAGAAACAACCTGAAAGAATAGGGAAGCAAATATATTGGCAAGTCAAAGGAAATACTTTCTGGAAATTATATTCATAATCTTGCCTCTGGTATTACCTTTTTAACTCCGATTTGTTTCCACAACTGTTCTTTACAGTATGTGAAACTGAAACAAAATTCTATGAATATTTTAGACATAAATCTGAAAGAACTTCAGACACTTCTATGAAAACAGAAAAGCATAGGTTCATCAGAACTGGCAATATTTATATAATAAGGAAACAAAGATGCAGAAGACCAGACTTTGAATGGTAATTCTAGTAAAGACCTCTACCACATCACATAAAGCTGTGTTTCAGTTTTCCCATCAGGAAACTGTAGACCATTTGCTATCTGACATACAATGTTAAAAGACATGGCCTTATGAGCTGAGCTGTAAATAAGTATTTTTGGGAAGGCACCATACAAAATACTGATCTCAAAAGAAATGTAAACAGGGATAGTAAACACTATCTATTTATTTATCAAAGTATTAGTCAATGGGGCCAAGACTGGAATCTAAACAAACACCTACAAACATTATCTTGACAGTTCAAATGAAATCATTCACAAACAAATTATCTCAACATGATTCTGAAGATTAACTGAATATTCTTTAAGATGCAGGCTCTCATTTAAAAGTATTTTGAGTGACTGATGCCCTAGGCTACTTCTTCCGCTCTCCAATGTATGTCTAATGATTAAACTCAATTTATTTGTATTTCATCAATGCTTCTAAAGTTGATTTGCCCTTCATGGAGCACTTCCCCCTCCTTTCTAAAGCTTCAGTAGCTGACTGGCTAGTCGAGCCTTACTCTGACCTGCTAACTCATATTTGTACAAAATACTAAGGTTTCCCTTCATATTACTTAATAAGAACAAAACTTCCTTCCACCCTGAAAAGGGCCTTAACTGAAAAATACAGCATACTGCTGGAGATTGAATTACTTTTGTGATACAGCCTATGATTTGTTACAGCAAAGTGAGCTTTTCTATTACTTTTTTTTTTCCTCTCCATACTGCTAACCTCTGAACTGGAGGCAGGGGGCAAGGAAAGCTGCAGGTGGGTCATCATACATTATCCCCACTGTGGTCATACTAGGCTGAATTCATAGAACTTAATCACTGTTTCAGCAGTTATTTTTTGCTCATTTATGGTTTTGTTCCTACCCACATCTGCATCAACTAATATGTTACCTATGGTTTAACTAAGGATTGCATATAAACAGGATTTAAGCTATAAATATCACACAGGTTTTTTCTACCCCTAAAACCTCCCCCATGAAACTTTCAGTGGTCGAATTCTAAGAGACAACTAAAATGCCAGCACTCAAGACACAAACATGAATCCTTTGACTGACCCACCACTCCTCCCTGTCACACCAGCATACCCAGTGCAGGGAGAAAGACAGGTCTATGATTAAAAGGAAATCTATGAGGAATTTACATGAACACCTCTTCTCATCTTATAAAACTGGGAAGGGGGGGGGGGGAAATGACAAGACAAGGAGACTTGTTGAGCTACGCTTCCGTAAACCATAGGGCAAAGTTCTTTGGGACTCGTACAACTCATGTGCAAAGCCATGTCTATTCAATGCCCAATGGGAGTGCCAGCTGATCCAAATGATCAGGTAAAGGATATGGGTTTTAATATTAGACAATACTTGTATTAACAGAAATCTATTACTGTTCAAAATATCCTTAGCATAAGGACTTTAGAACCTATTAAAAGCAAATATTTAGGTCACCAAGATCTTGCACATTTTTGAGTATAAAACACTGAAAAATAGAGTAGACGCAAGTTAAACCTCCACTTTAGCATTTTGGTTAGAATCAGGAGTGCGCTAGCGAAGCAAACTTCCCAAACATCCCACTCACTGTGCTTCTGTTCATGTCACAAGATGGACCCAGGCAACAAGAGCAGGTTCTTTTTTAGACTGAATTAAACTGGCAAATCTACTCTGGAAGTAATCTAAAGAAGTCTGAATACTAAGGGATTCAGTAAAGTTAGCTTGAAGGAAGCCCATCTTAAAAGCATACAACGTGGATATTCTGTTTTCAGCGACAACCGTTCCTCCCTGCAAATCTGCCACTTTTGGGCCTCACTACTTGCTAGCGTACACTCAGACTTACTCACATGTGTTAGGGCGTCCAAGAGTAATTATGCCATTTAAGTCACCTTTAAAATTAAACTCATAAACCACGAAATTAGATTTCGAATATCTTAGTTGCTTCAATTTGGTTTTGAACCATGTTTGACAGGAATATACTCTTTTGTTTTCTCTTCAGTGTGGCATAATATTTAAGATTAAAGAACTGACTCTAGTAAGAGTATTCAGACTGCTATGTAACCTTAATTTACAGTGTTCCTGGATTGCAATTATTCCATTACTACAGTCAAATGTTTTTCACACACTGAAAGTGCCTTCCTGAAGTGCCTCAAATTAATGTGTCTGTCAAAAGTTACCGCATGATGAAACTGTACATACAGTTATCTTCACTCTACCTTTACTGCTAGAACGTTTGCTTTTTCCTTTTTTAATTCAACAAATATTTAGGGGGGCCAGTTATATACGAATCTGGGAGTACTGTTACATTGCCATACTAAAATGAAGAAAGTAAACACAGTTTGACAGAAGAGCAGGTGACGATTCTTTCAGAATTACTACATTTTCAGCATGCCCGAAAGCATGCCGAGTATCTCACTGTACAGAACAAGACAGACAGGATCTGGATCTCGTTGTTTACGCTCTAAAATAAACCTTACCCAGCTCCCACGAAGGGTAACAAACACCGAACGCACCAGTTGCACGTTCCACCTCAGCGCAGCGGGGTTACCGCCGGATTTCCAGCAGGGCTGAGCTGCCCCTTTCGCACAGGGCCAGGGACCGCGGCGTGGGAGAGTCACGCCTGTGTCACCGGAGTTCACGTGAACACGGGCACCCGCGGAAACCGGGGAGCAGACGCTGAGTAACGACTGACTGCCCGGCCCCGCGGCGCCGCTGGGCGCAGGCCTCGGGGGAAGGGCGGGGGGGGGGGAATACCTGAAGCACGGCAGCGAGGCGGGGGAGCCGGCCGCCGCCCGGTGCCCAGCGCCGGCAGGGCGCCACCGCCCTGCGCCGGCCTGGCCGCCCCCCGCGACCGCGGCAGCTCCCCCGCGGGACCCCTCGCAGCCCTCGCCCGAGGGCCGACAGCGCCTGTCCCCGCCGCCGCGGCGGAACGGGCCACTACGCCGGCCGCAGTGGGGGGGGGGAAGGAGGAGACCGGCTGACTAACACCGCCCCTGCGAACGCGCCTCAGCCTCCGCCACCCCCCCCACCGCCGCCCGAATGGTGCTGCCCTCGCCCCCCACCTCCGCCACCCCTTCAGCCCGACGGGCGCCGGACGGAGGGAGGGAGGGACGCGCGCGCCCGCCCGCTCCCAACGGCGGCCGGTTCCGGCTCGGCTCGGCTCACCTCAATGCCTGCCGCCGCAGGCCAGTCGGCCGGAGGGCAGCTCCGTCCCCGCCCGCCCCCCCTGCTCGTCCCGCTCCCCCGAGCTCGGCCGCTCCTGGCACAGGCTGCGGCCCGACTGCGGCGCCAGCGGTCAGGTGACTCCCAACAACATTACCCGCCCGCCGCCCCTGCCCCCCGCCCCCTCCCCCCCGCGCACACACCCCGCCCGCTGATTGGACGCGGCGCTCCCCGCCGACGCGCAGCCGCCCACGCCGCTGCGCAGTGCGCATGCGCGCCGCCGCCGGCACCCCGCCGGCAGCCGTTCCCCGGCGCGGCGCAGGGCCCTGCCGCCCGCCTCCGGCACCGGCACCGCCATCGGCACCGGCGGCGGCCTCCCCGCCCGCCGGAACAGCTCGAAGAGCCGTGATGGTCGCGGCGGCTGGCTTGGGCGCTGGGCGGGCCGTTCGCCGCCTCTCTGAGGGGAAGGAGGTCCGCGGGCGGGAAGCCGTAGATGCAGCCAAGGGGAAGCCGTTGCCGGGTGGGAAGGGCTGGTCGCGGCGCCGGCCTCGGCCCCGCAGCCGTCGCCTCATGTGTCATCCGGGAGGGCTGGGGGAGGGTCGTGGTGGGGTGGTACGGGCCTTATGTGTTTTACTAGCGTAAAGCTCTTACTCTTGGAGATGCGGCCTGAGGCCTGTGCTGGGAAGTGCCACCGATTAATAGGCTTGACCCGTAACGTGATTAGTGACGCTTCTGTGCTAGGAAATGTTAAACTAACGTTTTGTAAAGGTACCACCCTGAGGGAGTTCTTGCTGGTCTAACTTACGGACTTGCTGAGCTTATGTCGTGTGGTCCAGAATGCTTTCTGGAAGCTCGAGCTGCGTTGATGTGAGGGTGATTTGCTGGAAGGGTCCCGCTAACAGACCTTGTCCTCGCCTAGGTCTTATTTGTCAACCAGCTATTGAGCTCAGTGCTGTGCTGTGTAAGAGACGATAACATGTCAAGTAATACTGCAGAGCCAGTTGTGGTGAAGAGATAGCCTTCAGCTAGCAACAGTCACACCAGTGTTAGAGCTGAAAATGGTGTGGTGTTACTGTTGAGCTATTATGCCTACTGAAAGGCAGACTAGGATGTCCAGTGCTATATGTATGTAGCTTGCATACTGTTTTCAGGTCCTGACAAGTATTTTTGTGTGACACCATCTACGTGTACAAATGCTGTCTCAGATAGCCAAGATGTCTTAGAAAGTGCTGCTATGTGTTACTCTGTTCAGGACCAGAGAATTTTCAGTACTTCTACTAGGCTCTGGTAGATATTCATCTCCTCCAAAGCAACTTAGAGTAGCAGTAAGGTCTTTCCTTCTGCTAAAAATAGCCAGAGGTCAGCTTGTTCTCCCCAGCAGCGTCTTGAAGGCAATGCAAAGGGAAACTGATTGAAAGATGGAAAAAACCTCACCCCTTTTGCATATTAAAAGCAAAAAAATTCTCTGTTGGCCAGATCAGAGGGGGGTAAATTCCATGTACCTCTTTATTCAAGGACACCACTGAAGGCAACCTCCTTCCAGAAGCTGCATTACTGAAGAAAACATTAATGATGGCAAAAGATGCACTGCCAAGAATACTAATGGGTGTTTCATTGTTATGACATTTTAACAGTTTAACTATTTTGTTTACATTTGAATTATAAGATTGCATTTATGCCTCATAAAATAAAGCAGACAAGAAATACACAATCTGTTTTACACTGTATTTAAGTGTCACGTAACTTTCTCAAGCTGTTTCTACAGTAGACATTCTAAACTTCATTTTAGCCTTCCTGAGAATTTTTGGGGAAGGCATGAGCAAAGATCTTACTGGTAATATTTAGTAATGATGGGTGTGTATTGAAGGGGAGGGAGTTCCCCTCATGTTTGGGTGTAATGCCTGACCTTGCACAATTCAGAAACAGATGAAACCATAGGGAAAAATGCTTATCTTTGAAAAGCATGGAGTGTCATTCTTAAAAACATACTTTTATATATTAGTTTACTCCTACATGTATTAATACTCTTTTCTACAGAGTTACTACCATTACAATGGTAATGCTAATGAAATTCTTCTTTTATTTACTTTCAGTGGTAAGCAAGCCAGTTGTTAGAAATTACACAGGTAGGAGGTCTGACAGATCTAGAACTGATTCCACCCCTGCCCAGTGAACCAAACAGTTTCATTTTCACAGCAAACTAGAATGGAACTTTTCAATAGCTTTCTTCAAAAGTCATTGTACCAGATTAAATCTGGTAACAGACAGGAAATCCCTGCTGCTTTATTAACTTTTTTGCAAGCTGAAAAGAGGGTTCTGAATGGGATTTTTTTTTTTTTTTAAGTGGGGACTGGCTGCATTTCACAGGCAGGCTTCACTTTTCCTTGGATCATTTCTCTGTCCTTTAGTCTCAGTTTTTGTAAAGTGCATTTTGTTAGTATTTCTTTGTCTCCATTTCTTTAATCAGACATCTTCATTAGCACCCAAAATAAAACCAGCAACCCGAAGCACTGTAAAAGCAGATGTACAATCATACCCCAAGTAGCAGTTCCAGTTTATTTAAGGGTTCCCGGTTGCTCCAGGCTCTGAGAATTCATAGTACTTACTTTGAAAATTGTGCATGCGGATGGAAAAGTCTGAGAAATAAAAGCTGTCTTTCCTCCATTGACAACATTCAAGATGATAGATCTTAACACCCTGTATAGATTTGCACCAGGTGAAAGTCAGTCTGTGTTTTTCTTACACCTGCTGTAGGCCTGGCACATAAACTGTAGCTGTCTTCCAAAATGACACACCTTTCATTTTACTTTTACGTGTGCCTGGATTCTTAAGAGTCTTTATTGTGGGCTAATACAGCTGAGTAACAGTTGTCTTTTGTAAGTGGCAATCTTATAAAACAAATAAAAGCAACATCAATAAAGTATCGATCATCAATCTACTGTGTTGGCTGTACATGAGATTAGTCAAGCAATGCTTTCTCTGAAAGGCCTACAGCAAGCAGGATTATATGACCATATGATCATCCATGCTAACAACCAGGACAAAAATGTTGCACATATGCCACGCTGGAGCTAGTGAAGTGAAGAGCGTATCAAATAAAAGAGGTGCTGAAAGACTATAAAGAACAACAGCAGTGTAAAGGGTGGGACCAGGCAAGGAGTGGAAGATCCAAACATGTTTGCTGAATTAAGAGCAAATCTGGATATTCAGTTACTAATTTAAAAATGCATACGCTTGTGGTCTTTGCTTGTTCATTTTACACACTAATCTTGTGAGCATTCTCTGAAGGAGGTGTGATGCCTTTTCGGTAAGAAGAATCCCTCTCTAGGAGAAGGGTTGCCTCCACTCTCCCCTTTTCTTTGGGAATTCTCTGACAGATTTGTTTGCATGTATTTCTGCTAAAGAAACAAGTTACATCCAGTACTTCATAAATTGAAATAACCCCTCTGACAGTCCTCTTCATGTGTAACACCACTGTTATTCCTGTGCTTGTACAACTCCTGTATTTTGATTAAGCAAGAAATTATTGGTGGCCCCAGTTTACTAAATACAACTGTATCATATAACGTGAACATCTGAGGTGTTTTTAATCTCACACAGGATTCAGCAAAATCATACATCGTGGAGGGAGGGTGTGGTTCTCTGTGCCGTTCATATGAGGAGTATTGAGCAAAATTCTGAGGTTTTCAGTTTAGATAGAGGCTAATACAGATTTTCCTTCCCTGACTGTTTGATAACTGCCTTTCATCTCATTAAGAAGGCAGCATTTAATTATTTTTTGTTATTAGTTGGTCAGTATATTCCCCAGTACAATCGGAGTTTAATTACAAAATAACATAAGCAATTTGTTGGCGAATAAATTTAAGGACAGCTATTTGATAATAATATTCAAATAGTCCCTTTTTGCTTAAGATTTGGGTATTACCAGTTCTTAATAATAATGTATTCTGAATCTAAATTTCTACAGTTGCTCTTTATGTTTTCTATGACTTGTAGTTCTCATGCTCTTATGCATGTTCGTAATTCCCAATCCCCTAGGACCCAGATGTGAAGAAAGCAGCTTTAAGAGACAGCTGTTTAGGTGGTAAAAATTGAGTTGCAGAGATACAGGTTGTTCTCAATGTTTAAGCATAAACAGAAAACTTAAAATACCTACCAGTAGACTAAAAGGTAGGGGTTTTTCTGGTCTTAAGATTTTTGTGGGGAAGAGAAGGGAACAGAATAGAGAAGAAATAAATCAAAACAGAAAGAAAGAAATAAAAACAAAAGGAGCTCTTACTTTGGCTTGAAGATTGGCTACCAAATCTTGGACCGCACCCACCAAGAAGGGATCTTCATCTCTTGTTCTTGATCCTAGGGATGATGCAATGCTGACTTTCCACGCAACACGGAATGAAATGATGGCATAATAGCTTGCTTCTCACTCACAGTCAGACTGAAGAATTGAATAAGTACTTTCCTCATTGGAATTAGGTGCAACTAGAGAGAGGAAAAATAAAAAGTTAGTCCATTTTTTTCCTAAAAAGGAGAAGTAAAACCAGCAAAAAGGAGATCTGGGAGCTAAACTGAAAAACAAGGAAGTACGTCTTCCTGCAGATGAGTAATGAATGTTTTAAAGATAAAACAATATAAAAACTGAGTTTATAAGTGCTCACAGAATTAGCAAGCATGGTAACAAATATAATTAGAAGAAAACAAAGAAAGATGTCCCTTTTTTTTTGCAATAGATTTTTTTTCTGATACATTGACAACGATGGGATTTTAAGTCCCATTATATCAAATGCTGTTTCCCTACAAAGCCTGGCTATAGCTGTCTCTTTGCTAGTGTCGTCTACTGCTTCTGGCACACTAGATGCACCAGCCTCAGCCAGCACTAGCTTGTGGCTTGATTCCACTGAGCTCTGTCTAGGCTATGTGCTGGTAATGCCCCAGAGAGATGAAAGTGGTCTAATCTCTGGAGTTGTGTTGACTACAGGGCACAGCCTAAAATAAGGAACATTTAGGCCATCTTTAATATTGTGTGTCATCTTTCCTGCCCTTGCCTTCTCTTCCTATGCTGAAGCTGCTTTCATACCATAGAAACTTGGCTAATAAATTCTCCAGAGGTAAATTGCAACATATCCCAATGCTAAAGGTGAGATTCATCTCACCTATCTTTATCAATCTAAAATTTAGCAGTCTAGTCTAAGCTACTTATCTAGGCTCCCGTGCAGTCAATGGAACTAGATAGGCATCTCCACGGGGTAATTTCTCCCTTCCTATGGTAGGTGTCTGAGACAGGCGTGATGAAACTCCTTTTGGAGATGCCTGTCTCATGCCTTTGTCTGTGGCAGGAACATGGATAACTGGGTTAGGCTAGAGGCATAACTCTCAGAGGACTACACATTAGTGGAACCTGTGCCTCCGCACTTACTTTCTGCAGGATGCTGGGATCAGAATCCTTGAGAGCAAAAGGGTCGTGGAGTCATTGAGAAAAATAGGTGCTAAAGGTCCATCTTCCTTTCATCATGAAATGTCCTTTTTTTCTAGCTGAGCAGGACACTTATCTCAGTGTCAGAAAAGGGTTTCTGTCTTGGCCCTTACCTACAGGGCAACGGACTGATTAGGCATATGTAATGAATCCAGCATTTCTGATTGTAAGCCCAATTAGTGTACAGATCGCCCAATTAGTGTACAAATCAGGTGTAAAAGATATGCTTTTGTCCTGGATGTGCCAGGCTTACATGCATAGATTGAATGTACTGCATATGTGGAGTAGGTCCGATGCTTTCCTGGAGGCACTGGGCATAGTGTTGCAAGCAATAAATTACGTTCATGCATGTGCAGCGATTCCAGCATTTCCCCGGAGCAGCAGATTTTCCATGCATATGTACAGCAGCTGTGTTGCACATCATCAAGACATACGTACAGTGATGGCAGATGGAGTGGGAAAAGATCCCAACTGCGACTGGTCTGGTCTCTCTGGAACAAATAATTGAGCTCATGGCCTGTTCTGGTGTACTCCTGCACTTGTTGACTCCACGAGCTGTCTCAGGACTCACCTGGTAGAAACTGCCACCCTGCTTCATGGGGCAGAGCCTGAAGACCCCATTGTACACACACCCACATCAAATATTACTTCTGTAGGCATCATATAGAAGACTAGTCCGTTTACACTCCCTCCTGTGAACTTGCAAACACAAAAGCTGTTTTTTAATCTACACTTAGATAACGTTTTCCAACTGTAAATCGAGCTATCAAGGACCTACTATGGTATGTGATGTATTTAAGTGACTGAAACCTCAGGGCTAGGTCAATAGGTACAAGCTGAAAATCTGAATCCTATTTTAAAATGTTTTTTGAAGTCTGTAAATACATTCCTCTAGAATTTATCTCCATACTGTCTTCTGCTGTGTGTGTGTGGTACTGTTCTAATTCTTAGGAACACACATGCTTATTTTTCATGGTTTCTTGCTTACAAAAGTCTTTTGTTCATTCTGGGAAAGCATACTGTTAATCACAGGAAAATATTTTTAAATTCCTTGTTTATAAAAGAAGAGAAAAAATGCTTTTTTTGTAGAAATAAATCCCATTCTAGTAAACTGTCTTTTAAAGTGCAGTTATAAAAGTGATTATCATAAATCTAAAGCTAATTTGGTCCAAATACTCATCAAAGCTTCTTAAAATGAAAACTGGCTTCTCAGTTAAAACTGGTTTTTTTTCCCTGATATTTTTTAAAACAGCAAACTTAAATTAAACAGTAATATTTCAATGGGGAAAAAATGTTTTTTTTTTTTTCTTGAAAAGAATGAGAATTTTTTTTTGATTCTGTGAAAGGAGTTATAAACCGTGTGTAAATAATGGCAAAAAGGTGGGAAACAGATTTAAAGGTGTCTAGCTGGGGAAAATAAGAGGTCCGCTTAGATAGGCTGAGGGAGGTGTATGTAAAGACCAAAGAATGAGAATTGCAGCAAGACAGCTAAAAAAGCCCCATCTAGGTGCTTAGCTTGAAAGAGGGAAACGATTTATTAATGAAAAATGGCTTTGCTTTCCTGGAAACCTGGAGTAAAACTGGTAATGGCTGTAATTTTGTCAGACAGCAATGCCTGATCTGAGGGATCTGGGAAAAGCCCAGAAGTGTTGAGGAGGTGAGGTGGGTGAAATGACTGCAGCCAGACTGTCCAGACCAGGCATTATCGCACAGTGGCTCTTTTGAAGCCTGGGAGGAAACCTCGGTGTATGTGGGAAAGCCAGTGTATGTCATCTGGGGCTTGATGAGTGTTTGCAGGCTCAAGTCATGCTGTGGGATCACAGCTGTGTGGGCTTTGGATGAATTAGCTCCCTGCAGCAGAAAACCGCTAAGCCTGAAACCAGCAGAAGCTTAGCTTTCAGCCAGATGCAGATCTGCAAGCAGATTCATGGAAGGGCCAAGGTTTGGGGAAGATGGAGGGAGACCTGGTGAAACATCTCATGCTTGGGGGGCTGAGGGTGTACATTCACGGGACCACAAACTAAATGCATAGCAGCCCCCACCTCTTCCACGTGCCCGTCCCCTGTGAAAGTGTCATGCTGGGGAAGAAAGTCATCTCTTCAGAAAATAGCCTTTGCGGTACTAGGGAAAGAAGAGCCCATCTGTTTTCTTTAATTTATAATATAGTCTATCGACAGTCTCCTGAATCAGCAACTTGGGATGGCCCCTCTGTACACCCTTAGTTTAGTAGGACTAGGAGCTGGTAGTGCGTTATTCCCATGTGTATCTGGTTCAGGACCCTTCTCTTGCTTTCACTCTAAACTGCTTCAACTGAGGAGTCTGCTCATTAATGCCACATTATCAGGGCTATCTGGAGTACTGGTTTGTTGCTTTTCTAGTAAAATGTAAACTCTCCCCACCCCACCCCAGACGAAAACCCCGGGAACGTTCATTATATCTATGGAAGGAGGTACCCTTAGTTTTCTTAAATGACAAAAGTATTTGTTGGTGAGACCCTCAGAAGGAGGAAAGAAGTGGCTTCTCTCTCACATACATGCACATTCATAAATCTCTGCAATATTTGAAACATTGAAACTTTGGACCCATTCCCTAAGAAATGTAGTCATACCCCTGAGAGGACAAGGATGTTGAGTCATAGTGAAGAAAGGAAAGAAAAGCTGAATATTTTTTCTATTACAATCATCCCAGAGGTCAGACGCAACCAAGACAGACAGATGAACAACAAAAACACTGGTTAAATGATTCAAAAGGCTAGGTTTTCTGGCATTACTCAGAAACATTTGAAGCACTCCGAAAGAAAATATAGAAATGAATTGTCATTCCAGTATATGTAAGCATATTTGCCTTTTGAGTCTAATGGCTGAAGAAGGATTAATTTTAAAATGTTTTGGTAGAAAACTTCTGAAGGACTTGCACACAGCCTGTCTGAAGGCTATTGTAAATATACCAGGACCAAAATAGTGAACAATGAAATTGCATTTGCTTTTGGAGATGTCTGACAGTGCAATAAAGAAGAGACAACATAGAAATTTTTGCAGCATGGTATAACATAGTTTTTTAGAGGTACCTAATTAAGCTACTCTTTTGCTTAAATAAGTTCTTTATGATTACCCAGCTTGCCTTTCCTACACAGGATGATTGCAAAAGTGAATGATGTATTTGAAGATCTGGGTAAGACTGGGAAGCACACCAAAATTAGGAAAGAATACCATACATTCAAATACTCGTCTGGGTTTTAATTTCACAGCATAAGGTTCTTATTGTAACCTACTACTTCTGTGTTGATCACACAATGACTTGCCAGGAAGACCGTCTGACTGTTTGACATACTAACTCTACTGTTACAGCTTTCTGAAAAGGGGATTTATTTTTCTGAGGTTGTACATTTTCCCGTTTGTCATAACAGAGGAAAAATTGATTCAGTGCCTGCTTCTGTTTAGACCTGCACGTTAAATGTCCCACAACAGAAGCTGTTCTGTTTCTGGGACTCATTACCAAATTGGAGTCTCAATTGAGAAACCAGAGTGATTACTAGTTTGTTTGTCACTGCAGTGATCCAGTAAGAGGAGGGAACCAATCTTCACCCATCTGCTGTGTCTATCTGGATTTCTGCCTGTTCTCAAGCGCCTGGCCAGTCAGCTCGTGTGCTTGGGTGTGACTGCAAGCCATGATGAGTCACGGTTTAAGTGCACAATTCAACTCATACTGAAAGGAAAATGAGGCCAATTTTAACTCTACTTTTGATTTTATCTCTAGCTTAGTTCTGTGAAAGTCACAAAGAGCCCAAAACTGCTACACACAGCAAAAGGTAACCCAGTGCAGATAAGACACAGAAGGAGGTATCACCATCGACATGCAAAAAAAGAGAGAAATATACATGCGATTCTCTGTACTGGGTCTGACCGTGGTGGAGTCTCTTCTCAAAAACGGAGCGTTAGATGATGCACAAACTAGTCGTCATCTCTTGTCAGAGGAAGAAAGTTGCTGAAAACAGCAAGTTGAGAATTGGAAAGTGTACTTGCAAATCTGGAACTTGTTATAGAATTGATGGAACTGATTATACAGTGTCATTTCCTGATAACTTGGTTCTTTGTTAAGTTTATGTCTTATGAGGTATTGCCTAGGACACAGTAGTCAGACAGTTTCCTACTGTTCCTAATTTTCCTCTCCCTTCTTTGGACAGCTGATGATCCACACCTGCAGAGACTGGTTCTGCCAGCACTGGAGGAGATTCACAACCTTTTTTAGAAACCTTTTGGAGGTGGGTTTTTCACAGTGCAAGGTAGGAGCTTCTTGAAATCACTTTCAAAGTTTATCTCAGGAATACACTGTTTCTTTTCCCCTTTCCCTTCACAGAATCACAGACTGGTTGAGGTTGGAAGGCACCTCTGGAGGTCATCTGATCCAGCCCCCCTGCTCAAGCAGGGCCACCTACGTCAGGTTGCCCAGGACCATGGCCAGACGGCTTTTGAATATCTCCAGGGATGGAGACTCCCAACAACCTCCCTGGGCAACCTGTGCCAGTGCTCAGTCACCCTCATAGTAAAAAAGTGTTTTCTGAGCCTCTAGCTTGTGCCCATTGCCTGTCACTGGGCATCACTGAAAAGAGCCTGTCTCCGTCATCTTTATACCCTCCCTTCAGATTTGTACCTATCGATGAGATTCCCCCCTCAGCCTTCCCTTAACAGGGATGAAGTACTAAAGGAGGGCTGAAATAGGCCAAGCTGCCTAGTCAGTGGCTAAGGTGACATATCTACTCAGCAAAAACTTCGGGTGCTGTTCTTGCTGCTGTTGAATGATTACAACACTTTTTGAGACTTGGTTTTTCTTGGGCAAACATGTAAATGTTACACTTAATGACTGTGTCTTGGGTGTTTGTTGGAGCCTGGATGCTGTTCCAGCCAGAGCTTACCTAGCCTGAGAGCTTTTCAAAACACCCTGCAAAAACACCTGAAAAAGTCAGTGAAGACTTATTTAGACATCCTGGATCACGCAGCAGCCTACTGTTACTTTATGCCTTGTACCAGATTCAATATCCAGACTGGACAAAAGTATCTTAGGTGTGAGTGTAGTCATGAAAAACAGCCTGTAAGTATGTTGGTGATTGCTAGTTCCTATTGCATATTTTGCATCTTTCCTGAAATGAGCACCTATCTCTTGTTTGCAGAGCTCATGTAGGGTCTTCAGTCCCCAGAAGAGACCAGCTGGGTTACATGTTAGTTGCTTTACCTCTCAACAAGCATTCAGAGGGGTGAGGAAGAGGAGGGAAAGCAGAGGGAGTGAAGGGCTGCCACTCTACCAGAAGGGTGGGAGAGAATCAAACTCTTGTGGGTACTTCTTTGCACACAGACGTATTTCCTGATACGGAGAATCACAAACATGACCTTTATTTCCCTGTAAGGTGTTTTCCAACTGTTGTTTAGCTTAGGAGATAAATTTTCTTGTATTATTTCATATGCCACTATGATCTCTTTTCTCCTGTACAAAATCCTCATCTTTTTATCTTTGTAGCAAATTCTGGCTATGTTGACTCAAACACTATCCCAGTATGTAGCTGATTGTACTAGGACTTTGTGCAAGACTGTTGTCTCTGGTTGAGTGTACTCCATAGGAGTTCAAGACCCTTACAGCCTTTCTAAGAGATGTGACCATTTGTAGGATCTCCAGAGCAATATTGTCTCTACCTGCTTTTGCCAAGCACACTGCTACTACTGGGGCATTCAGAGGGAGAGCTCAGCAGAGCAGTCTCCTGTTGACTAATCTCTCAGAACATGCAGGGTCAGTTCAGGGTTTGTGAGTTGCTCACAGGAGCAATGTTCTCCAGAGTGTGTTGCACCTGTGTATGTTACCTACTTCTCCTCACGTCCCTCCACCTCAGAATGACTTGGAAAATACGGGATTCTGGGGTTCAGGTGGAGTTTTGCAAGTCACGGTCAACCCGTTTACATCTCTACGTGCAGCCACGGCAGAGCACAGTCGTGTTTGGTCCTGATAAGATATAAACCTTCAGCTCTGAGTGCTCATTTACATGCCTTCCCGCCATGTGAAAGCAAGTTACTGCCTAATAAAATGCAAATGCCTTGTACTTTATGACAAATGCTGTAAATCAGAAATTGTGGTGATTATCTCGCATGAAGTCCCTGTAAGAAAGAGCAAAATACCAATGTTCTAGTTAAATGCTTATGAATCACTACCCAGTAAAAAATGACACCACCTGTCACGTTTCACATACGGGCTCAGAAAATGGGGAGAACATACTGAACTGAGGCAGCTAGTGACTTTATTGCACAATGATTATTATATGACACCAGGAGATATATTACACTGCACATTCCTTTCAGGCAGAGAAACATAGCAGAAACTGCCCAGCTGATGCAGTGCTAGGAGAAGAAATCTTAAAATGATAGTTTAAGTAACAAAACCATGCAATATTTTGCATGCAGAGAGTAGAACACAAATTAGATATTTTTCTCTATGAACTTAATAAATACATACAGAAATTATGTAGGTACACAGTAGTGACTACTGCCTTATTAATAGATTGTAAGGCGTAGGTAAGGATGAACAATCCAGGGGCGTTTTTAACAATGTTTCTGGAACAAAGCAATAAATGAAACAGAAGCATTCAGGAATGCAAATGACCTGCCACTCTAGCTGGGAACGTAGGCTTTGGGATTGGCATTTATAGCCTTTGTAGTAATGTTTATGCAAAATTACACAACTCTAGGGTTGTGTGCTAAATACTCCAAAGAGAGAGTAAAATGGAATATAGTATACGCTGAGTCCTTCATCTGCTAAGACATTTAACAGGGTACATGTCAATAAGCAGAGGAGTAGTCCCACTAAGATCTGAATGAGCAAGCTTTTAAAAAATCTATTCAAAACATACCCTGTTCTGTTGCATATCAGGAAACAGAGATTTTTTTTCTCCATCATTTTGATTTATGTTATTTTAATACTGCTTGGCAGTTTCATTGGTGGTATAATATGATTTAGAAGGCTGAAATAATGTAACAGAATGGGAAGGAAACTTCCAAGCACTGATGTTAAAAAACAAGGAATAGCAGATATTTTGTATAAAAACAGTTTTGAGAAAATGCGCTTGTGTAATAATCAATAATAACCAATTTTACTGTCTTTGGAAAACTATTTTTTTCCCCAACTGGTCTCTATATAAGGCTTCTAAACCTGTGTGTCAAAGTACATTCAGATCAGCTAAAATGTAAACTGATATATAAATAAAACACAGTTTGAGATTCTACCAGTTCTGTCTCTCATTGTGCAAATCTTGTCATTTTGACTGAGAGAGGTCATGTGTCAGCACTGTCATCTTTATTTGGATTAGTGGCTGTTCTTCTACCAACAAGAAACTTATAACTGCTTTTATATTGTTGGCAGTTGCATTTGTAAAGGCATGATGACTAAGCTTCACATGTTTCTATTAATACAAAGTTGGCTGTCATTGATATCAATACTCGCTGTTGCATAAAGCGAGAAATACTTTAGATAACCACTAAAAAATTGGTAGAAACTTCTCAAATGCACGTTGCATTATAGATTTGGTTTTTAAAGTTCTCAGCTGTACAGTGCCAAGGAAGCTTATTTCTGTTAGGACATGAACAGCTTGCTTGTTTTTTCGTTATTTGCCAATCACAGTGGAAATGATGCAGCGCAAAAAACTGCTGACTGAAGAGTCAGTTGCATTTTCTAGGTACTTTCTGGTTTTGAAATAACATTATAGATTATCACAAGTGGTGCAGTTGTTTGAATTCAACTTCTGCCAAGTTTTTGCACTGCTGATGCTGGTAAGAATAGAGAAATCCACCTTAGAAGCTACCTCTGAAGTCCTATCTTGTTATTTTCAATATTAAATATAAAATGATGTTTAAATTAAATGTCTCATTTATCGTATTTGTCATGAAATTCCTTAAATGACATTGTATCTTAACAGTTACATAAAGAGTAATATTGTGTATTGTGGAGCAGCCATCTGCTGCTGCACATAGCTGATTTACTAGAACAGGGGAACAACCAGAAGGACGTGAGTTAATGTGCACTGTCACCTGGTGCAAGGTGACACAGCTCCACTGGTACTATAAATCAGTATACCCCGATGAACGATAATAAAGATGATGAATCTCTCAATCAAGAAGGCCAGCATTTTCATGAGATGAGGCCTGTGACGGGGGTCTCTGACCAGCAATGTACGATCCTACAGGCCCTTCATTGTAATCTGAAAGCAAGTGCCCCCGCCGAGAGCTGAGCAGACTCGCACCCAGGAACTTCCCAGCAGTTTGCACAGCCGAGCCTTGAGGAGATCTGCTGTGCTCAGTGTCCTCGGAAGGGTCACTATAAGCTGGGGTCTGTGCACCCATCTGCAATTCTACCCTGAGTTTAGGTAGGACATCCAGCTTATGCCTAAATAACTAGCAAAGACATTAACAAAAGCTTGTGTTGAAAAATTAAAGAACAACATTTTATTTGCAAGCATTGGTCTTCAGTGATTCTTCTGGGGAGCTAGAAGATGTAAAATATTAACCGGAGAAAAAGGGGAGGGAGGCAACTTCACAAGTCAAACAGCTAGTGTGTTTCAAACACACTGCCTTTGGTATAGCAGTTAAAACGGCAGCCGTGAGCTGGCGATAGAGTGGCACGACTGCAAATACTGGCCTGTGGGAGGAGTTTGGAAATATACCTAGGTATATCTAGGTAAACAAATATACCTGGTTATCTAAAACTGAGGCCCACTTACATCCAAAAAGTTGAACGAAGCGATATGTTCCTTGCTTCTCCTCCTGAACATGGCTAAGTTTACTCCGTCCTTCCCTGTTTGACCTGAGCATCCTCTCAGTGCCTCTGGTTCTGCATCTCAGTATACCCAGGCCAGCAGCAGCCAAAGAAAGTTGGTGCCTCGTCCCTGCTTAAATGCTCGGTTTGAATTTTGGGCTGCAGGAGTGCTGAGTGGCATTTTTGCTGCAAGCACAGCGCATGTGACAGGCACAGGTGAGGCCTGGCCTCCTGCAACATGCAGCACCTTGCCTTCTGTCTGGGGCACCTAGCTGGAAACAGAAAGTGCTCAGCCCCTTACCTCAGGGCTGCGAATCATACCACAGAATATAAGCATAAAGTTTGGGTGGGGAGCCCCACTACTCAAACCTCAAGGGCCTGTTTCTTGTTTGCTTCCCCCCCCGCTCACAGATTTGGCAAAATTTGCTGGACAAGGACCCACTTGCAACATGAGAGGATCAGCGTTCGTCCTCCGCATGTGTGCTTTGACCTATTTAACCTGTTTTCTGGTGACGAGGACACTGTCCTTGAAGCTGACAAGGCTTTCCATTTCTTTCCTCTGAGCATTTTTTGAATGATTTTTGCAGAAATTAGTAAAAAGTCACGGATAACAAAACTGCCGTCACCAGTTTTCATTGGTTCTTCTCACCTCCTTCTGTTCATTACTTCTCCAGACATTAGCCTGTTTTTGTTGATCAAATAGCTACTCTCCTAGACACATCACAAGGATTTTATTTTAATCCATGTGCATTATTTTAAGCTTGTATTGATGGGTTATAAAAATAGGCAGCAGGCCATTAAAAATGTGAAAATCAGCTTGGATTAAACTGAGCTTGTTCAGATGCTGTCAAGGCTTTAAACAGCAAAATACAACATATTACCAGCTATGCTAGCTAACTTCCAGATCCAAGATGTACTTGATTCATTGGCAAGATGGCCACCATAGTTAAGCAAGTATTATGGGATATATATATATTGAAAATGAAGCTTCATCCAAAGGAAAAAAATAGTCTTTAGGTAGATAATGCCCTGGAAAATCGTTACAGTGAAAGCATAAAATTCAACTACTGATGGAATGAAGAAGAATTAGTTAACCAAAAAATCCTCCAGAAAAATAATCAGAAGTGCTGAGACAAGTTGTATCGTTGTCTGTTGAATTTAAACTCATCCTGCTTATAGAAACTGTTAAAGTACAAAATATGTTTGCATTGTCAGATAGAGGCAGGAAACAAACTTCTAGGAAAATGGGTTCCAGGCAGGAAAGGTGCCTCCAGACTATCAGTGCCAAAGCAGACATACTAGAGATAGAGTCCTCTCCCTACCCTACAGGCAGTGAAAGACAAATACGCTTATACTGGGGAGAAAAGTTGTTGCTGTTGGTTAAAAAATAATAATAAAAAAAAAAGTAAAGAAGGGGCTCAAAAGAGCATTGAAGAAAAATAAATCAACAGGTCAGTAACAGATTGGAAAGCAAAATAATTATAAAACAAGTAGTTTATTGCTAGAGACTCTTACAATCAGGGAAAATCTGCCCATCAAGAAAGTTAATTGACTGTTAATAAATTAAGACAGTTATTATGTTGCTACCAATAAATTCCATTTTTTAATAAAGTTTTGGCATGGGTATTACATTAATTTTTCTATAGAAACAGCCATCTGACAGCAGGTTGGAGCAGTTCTAACGAAAAACACAATGAAATGGTTCAATTCACAAAAGGACATGAGGAATAAAAGTTCTAGCAGAAAGAACAGGTAACAGAAAAGTTTAGTCCCAAGACTATTTATAAACAGCATTCAAATTAAACATTTCTGCTTTATCAAAATTGACTGTTGGTTCATACCAATGATGCATGGATAAACTGCACACAGACTTTCCAGAAATAATTAGGCAGAAGGAGGATGAAATTGGAGCCAACTTCACAAAGTGCATAGCCCAACTTTAAAGAAAATTAGTAACAAGATCCAGGAAGGAATCACCTGGAATAGCAGCTGAAAAAAAATAGCGATCCAGATCAGCTTGTCAGCTGTTCAGAGGGAACGGACAAAGTGGGCTGCAGGTGTGGGCATGGCAAAGGCTGCCGGGGAGCCCAGGCGCAGCGCTTCCCTCCCTCGTGGGTGTGCTCCTGCTTGGAATCCCCAGGAGCTCCTGCAGCAGCGGAGATGAGTCAGCAGATGTGTCCTGGGTTTTTGGGTCCTACAGACCAGTTCTGGGGAGGAGGCTGCTAAGAAACCACCACATGCTTTTCTCCTTGTCCTCTGCACATGAAGGAAATGGTCCAAAACAGTTTTTCAAGGAAGCCCCAAAAGACCCATGTACACTGTCCGAAGGTTTACAGTTCATATCTACCTTCTTTCCAGATCCTTATTACTCTGCTAAGGTAGAATAAACAAATCTATTCTTAAACTGAGGCATCATCAAAACCCTCTGAAGGTGAAAGACTGCAGATGAGCAAACTTGTTTGTAGGGTGTATTTCCTGTATTTCTTAGCTCAAGTCACCAAGTAATTTCTTCTCTCAACATATTAAAAGGCAATGTCCTACCACCAATCAGCTGTCTGTCTCCAGGATTTCCATTTATCAGGTTTTAGACCAGAAGCAGCAAAGAGACAGCATTTCTTTGTTGTTTTTCTTTTTTATATTTTTCTTTCATAGACTACATAAGTACCAAATGATCTTGTTCCACTTTGAAGATGCTTCAGGCTGAACCCTGAAAAAGCTCAAGTTATTCTTGAATATAGTTGTCCATATAGTACAGACAACTGTCCATTTGTATCTCATACATCTTCCTTGCAGCATCACAGTAATATTTTTTAAAACTGTTTTTTAACAGGAATGTTTCCATTGTATTTTCCATCTCATTTTCCATTGTATCTCCTCTTAGTGTTGAGTGCCACAGAGCCTCTGTGGAGCTGTGGGAGCATTTGCTTTGCAGGTTTGAAGTCTTTTTGCCGCCTTTGCCACCTGATGGTGCCTCTGGAGCCCTGGTGACAAATGGCCACATTTTCTGTCTGAAGACCTCTCTGCCTTCTTTTGCCAGTCACATGAAGAGCGACAGGCAGAATCAGCCAGACAAGGTGTGGAGCAGTCCCTTTTGCTGCACTTTCCCCTGCAAAAGTTGGAGCTGGTTCCATAAGGAAGGGAATCCACACAAACCTGCTGTACTGTGTATGGCACACAGTGGGGCTTTACGTCAGACCCTTAAATTCAGGAGAGCAATGACTGTAGCTGCCCAGACATACCATAAGGATTTCAAGTTCCCTTTCATGTGTGCTCAGTTTGTACCCATGCCACACCCACCTTCGTGTGGTTGGCAGAATAGTTTGTTGATATGTATTTGGTTTCTGAGAGGGGTTTTTCAAGTGAAGACAGAACAATTTGGTGCTGATGCGACTCAGAATCCGAGTTTTAGGTACTTTTTATGTCCACATAGCATGACTCAGAGTACGAGGAGTCTCAGTTTTAACAGCCTTCCAAGAAGGCTAATACTTAAGTGCAGAGAGCCAAGTTTTAAGTGAATGAATGGCTTTTTATACAGATGCGAGATGCAGTAAGGAAGAGGCCCATGGAGACCTAACGGGTGGGTGACTGGACCCCAAGGTCCCTATACAGTCAGTGGAAAAGTAAAAGACCTCTATAGGAGGCACTTACAGTTTGAACAAAAGCCTACTCTCTGCTGTTGACTCTGTTCCCAGAATAGCATCACGCCCAGATAACATGCAATCTGAATTGCTCGTGTCTTTTTTAAACTGGGGCACTTTCTGTGTTGTCCAAGTACTTGTCAGTTGTCAGAGGAGATCTTCATACAGTCTAAATTTTCAAAGGTGAAGACTGGCTTGCTGTGATATGTCAATTTTTATTTATTTCAAAAATAAGATGTTCAGAAAGCCCTATTACCCAGTCCCTGAGAATGAAGCCCTGAAAGACTACTGCATGCTGCTTACCCAAACACTACTTAGTTTTTAAAACTTGAATTAAATCCAAGCCCACTGTGGACTACTCCTCTTCTTCTAATATCCTTTAGCTGGCATTGACTCTTGTAACTAAAATGGTATTTAGAAATGTATTTAATAAATAATTAAATGGGGCTGGAAGTTTTTCTTTATTTTTAAATAAAAGTCCTCAATAATGCTACAGTAAGGCTGAGACTAGCTGAACATGATGTGTTTCATAAATCCTCTGCTTGCTTCAGACAGATATTAAGAAATTCCTACTCTTGAAATAGGAAAGTGCATCATCAAACAAAAAGCTCCAAATGCTTAAGATCATACTGAAATAGTCATTCTGTTTGTTCAGCTGTACATATCATGATAGGTCTGAGCTCACTGCCTATCTATCTTATAAAGGCACTCTACTTTAAGTTCCTTATCTTTTGTAAGCATATGTTTTAATACTCCTGACTAGATAAAAAAGAAGAAAAGGAAAAAAGAAAGGCAAAGGCAGGGAAGGGAAAGGCAGGGAAGGGAAGGGAAGGGAAGGGAAGGGAAGGGAAGGGAAGGGAAGGGAAGGGAAGGGAAGGGAAGGGAAGGGAAGGGAAGGGAAGGGAAGGGGAAAGACAAAGAAGGAAAAGCTTTGGTTTTGATTAGTAGTGATTAGTGATGATAAAGCAAATCAGAAAAGTAGCAATGGGTTCTAGCCAAATTTAAAGGCAGAGTCTTCTTCCTTCCTGGGTCCAGGTGTTTGATCATTTTGTATTTAAACAAGACATCTTCCTCCTTCACCATTTACAATGACCAAAGGAAGGGTATTGACAGCATGGGAGAATCAAATTGTGAGATGAAATCACAAGCAAAATTGTCTGTGGTCATATATGCCTGTCCAAAGTATGCATTTGTGGGGGAGAGCAATCTGTGTGCTGAACAGTCACCAATGCATTGAAGCTCTTGGGTTACAGAGTAAGTTCAGCTAGGAAATATTTTAGCTCTAAGTCTCTACTTGCCACATGCAAACTGAAAATTTCATATGCTTATTACACATCCAAATTTGAGCAGGCATTCATGTGGAGGGCAGACAACACACCTTTAACCCAAGCACTCCTCCTCTGCCCAGTCCCTACATCAAAAGCAGAGGGGAGTTCCTCCAAGAAAAGGGTGCTGCAACCACAGCTCTGAAAAACATTTATTTCTCTATCTCATCTTTGAAGCAGCTGAGATCTCCTCTTACTGGAAGAATAGGCAGGGGCATGTGAAGGGAAAGGAAAGAAGGAATGGACCTATCTGATGGAGACACTCAGGGCATTTTCATCCTAGTCCAGTATTTCTGCTAAATTTTTCCAAAGAAAAGAAAAGCAAGAAGAGTATTTCTAAAATTCTTTAACGGTATTATGCTGTTACTTTTCTAGTTAAGAGCCATTTCTAGATGTGTTTTATAGTGCTTTGTCAATGTTTGACATTTCTTCTGTTGTATTTACTTGCTTTTTTTTTAAACTCATATAGTTCCATATAATGGCCCTACAGAGCCACTTCATAAGGGTTGGCATGGCTGCAGCTGTGCAAGTGGGAACAAATGTGCTTACCAGTAACGACAAAAGAGAATGTTTTCTTCATTTCTTTTGACATCTTATGCCAGCATCTGGTTCGTTTGGCAGCTGCAAGTGGACCTAGACCCAGATCAAGGTGCTGGAGCAAAATGCCTGAGTTTTGTACACACCTCACAGCATGAAGGTCCTCCCTGCTATTAGACGCTGTGAGGACCTGTTTAGCTCCTTGACAGGCAGCTCAACGGAAAGGCCCCAACACAGCACGGTGTTTAAACACTCCAAGCATGTAATTAAATTCCAATGAACTTACAACAGTCAGGTTTCAAGCTGAGGTGCTGGTCTCTCTGGCCTTGATCCAGAAAAACACTTCAGTGCATGAAGAAAAGTTTAACACTGTGAATAGTCCTATTGGCAAATCAGTGGGAACTACTCATCCCTTAAAGTTAGGTATGTGTTCAAGAGATTTGTTTGATGTGGCCACAGTGCCCCATGGTAACATGCTGTGTTGAACCAGGGCCTAAATCCAGTTTACCATGTGGTGCCTTCTTGGCATTGCTCATTACCTACCAGGCAGCCCTGCTTACTTAGATGTGGACACCCTCATTTCAGAAGCAATGTTAAGTACTTTTAAATGACACTTTCTCTTGATAAAAATTCAGTGATGATTCCCTTTTGGACAGTAATATAGTGGTAGATTTACATCAGAGCACTCTGGCAGTCAGACTGTGAATTAAAAGTCTCTTGAATAGAAATAATAGGATAAGGAGAATATCATAAACATCTGAAAACACTGCATGTACAGTCATACTCAGGAGATACACAGCTATCAGAAACTGCTAGCAAAAATATTGTCCACTGCCTTTGGTAAAATCTTGCTTATGTTTTCTTTCATCTTCATGCCTCACCTTTAAATACAGTGTAATTAGAATTTTGTCTCTTGCCAGGTTTCAGCCAAGTGACAAAAACATAAACCTCTTTTTGTTAATTAAAGGGGAATTCTGAAATAGCTAAAGTAGAAAAGCAAACTTACTGGCATGCTTTTTCTGCTCTTTTTCCTTCCAAAACATTCTACGAACCCAAATTTTCCAAAAACGTGGTTGTTGTGTGCAAGAGCCACCAAATTAATTGCTGGTAAAACAATCCTAATATTCCAGCATAACCACTTTGGGTTGTTGAAACTGAACTGTGGCTAGAACATTGCCCATGTATTAGGGCATTCTTCTGAAGTCTAACACTTCCCATGTTCAGATTACTTACCCTAAATACAAAGAGAAAAATAGGAAGATAACACTTGTGTTTTCTTTTAGAAAAGTGTAACACATGAGTACCAGGCTGTATGAGATTTAAGGCATATTAAAATTTGCCAGCAAAAAAGAAGTACATCAGTCAGCTGTTCCGTGTTATTTAAAGCACATTTGATACTTCGTTTTTGTACCATTAAATAAGTGGTTTTTACATAAAGTGTCTGCAATCAGTTACTACTGTCTAGTACTTTGAGAAAGTAAAGCCATATAGGCCAGATTTCCAGGCACATAAAACCAACTGAACTCAACAGAAGTACTTTGGCTAAATTAAGCTATAACAATATAATTTGTAAGTATTATGAACTCTTTCAGCTCCTCTAGGATGCCAGAACTCATTTAACTTGGGTGCTCATGTTAGCTGCTGTCCAATGTGTTGTTGAAAACTACACCTTTGTGCTAGTATCTGTAGTATGTTAAAAATATTGGATATCACTCTTTTGGTAGTTTCAGATGTGATCAGATGGTGAGAAATTAGTATACTGCCCTATACCTAGATATATAAAGAATTAGTAGCTATAAACACTTACATAAACAAAACTCCACTTGGACAAACATAATTGTATACCCAAAACATTTACTGAGGTATCTCTGCTTCCTAACAGTAGTGGGAGATGTCACATTACCCACCAGGGGGAGCTCATACAGTCAAATGTAAGGGTATCTTTCACAGACTTAAACTAATGAGAGCTATTTAAAAGGTTATAAATAGATTTAAGCACATTTTTAGCAGTTAATGCATAGCTGGATGTAATTTATATTAGCTGGGAACTGTGATATGTGTTTTTTTCCTTGAAAGAATAGTCCTTTTTTGAAATTATTTCAAAAATAAGTGTTCATATTCTTCTTGGTGCAGATGACTTCATAATGAGGTACTGTTTCATGTATGAGTAGTGGGCTTTTTTTTCTAATTAGACACACAACCAGGGAATGAGGTCCCTGAATAAACCTAATATTTAGAACAGTATTTATAGGAGTATGTTTGAATGTGCCTCTGTCTTCCATGAATATTAACACTTGCCTTGTATTATTTTGTACTGACATCTAATCAGCAAGTCTATATACTGATGTACTTGCATAACATGAATACAAAAGGGTCTGACCACAAGACGGTCAAGGTTTTTAGCAGGTAATGTTTTTAAATGATGCATTTGCTTCTGACTACTCTTAAAAATTCATATTGGTGGACTTATTTCAGCTATCCAACCACAGCAGAGGAGTGTGAAAAGCAAGAGTCAAAGGAGGGAGCTGGGGCGAGCACTGCGATGCAGTGGCTGTGGAGGAAGTCTGTAGGCACAGGGCAATCTGGGTTGTGAGCTGAGATGTGTCATACACTTGTAGGAAAGTCACAAGACAGAGGTGGAAGTTTTGCTATCACAGAACATTACATCACTGTCCCTTCACGTGGGTAATTGGGGATCTAGTTAATAAAAGCACCAAACCCTACCTGCGCGATGAAAGCAGCAAAAGCCCATTAGTGGGGATGCATTTATTTCAGTACTGAAGTGCTCTAGCTTCAGTGTAGTTTTCACTATACATAGGCTATTTATCAAGGCTGTAATTTATTTATCTTTAATGCAAATACAGCAGCTGGCATGCTATTGGGCTCAATGATCCGTATGGGTCCCTTCCAACTTGAGATAGTCTATGAATCTATGATTCTATGATTAGGAGAAGAGTCATATACTGATACTGGTTATTCCTCTTTCTATAGAGGAACCATCTGCAATGCTGTGAGCATCTTTATTGCAGTATAGCTTTGTCGATACTAGACATATTAGACAAAAACATAACTTTAATGAAGTAAATATTCCACTACAAAATGTTTGCATAGACTAGGCTTGGAAAAGCCTTGGGAAACATCCAAACAAAAGCTTCTTAATGTTGAGCTAAGGACAACAGCCTATACATGTCACTGGTGCAAGCCATAAAAAGCGAGAAAGCAAGCAGTTAAGGCACACAGCTCACTCACCAGTTCCTCTTCCTAGCTCTAACTACTTCCTTTCCATCACTTACAGTTCTCATATCACTTTAGTCAACCTGAGCACCCAAGGCACAGTCTGGCATCTGGCCACACATTTGTTACATCAGCACACACATCCTCATTTCATTTCCTTAATTTCTGTATTAAAATCTAATACAAAATTCAGACAAATCACTAAATCCACAGACCACCCGCTCTCATATTTTCCTAAGCAGTTCAAAGAAAGCAAGCATATCTCACAGCCAGCACCTGCATGTTGGCAGAGTGCCTTGCTGCCGTATACCAGCACCAAACCACAAACTTTGTACGGTTGTAATGTTTGGAAACCATCTTGAGCACACGGCGATCATCAGACTACGTCATGAGATCACCAGTCAACTGGATCTGAGCTCTAGACTGATGCTGCTTACTCAGTAAGGGGTACAGATGCATGGGGTTGTGGTTGGGGCAGGGGGGGGATTAGAGGAACTGAGGGTTAGAAGGGGGAACTGGTGATTGGTGTGTAGAAAAGCTGAGTGACTCATATGCTAGATCTTGTGCTTTCTACAGTGTAAACAAACACCAGACTGTGCAGTCTAGAAAGCCTGGGCTGAGGTTAACAGTCTTTTGTGAACGATTGTTATCTTTCATTCATACAGGTATGAGTAACGCATGACATCCCTTGTAAGGAGCGCTGAAGAACCTAGAGGTGACTGGCACTGTCCCAAGCAAGGTAGATTTTTTTTTTCATTCTTATAAAAGAATCGACTTCTTTGAATTTAAAATGTCTGTTCTTGTCCCAGAGAAGCCCAGCAGGATGGACAATGGGGTCCAGCTTTTCAGTACCTGTTCAGTAATAGCCCTAGGCCTCCATTGCTGCAGACCTTCCAGGTCTGTCATGAAGACAGTTTCATCATGGGTTTTCCAAGGATGTTCACCATATCATCCACGCATATACATGCCAGGACCCTCTAGCAGGAGGGAGAAGACCCTCAGGGCTGTGGGTGTGCACGTATGTCTGTGGAAGTCTGTGCATGGGAGAGAAGAGTCATGCCAGCACCCAGGTTTTGTCAACTCTCCTCACAATCCTGCTGGCCAGGGCCGGCGCTCCCCCTGCTACATCGCTGCCTGGACCTAACTAACGCCCTTTCCCTGCAACCCTCTTCTTCGGTCATTGCACACCTCGCACCTTCCACGAGAAGAGAGGCGAGGCTCCTCCAGACAGCAGCATCCCCCGCTCCTCTAGACACTTCCATCTTGTGTGCTGAACAAGCAAAGAATTTTATGCAGGAAAAACCACCAAGTGACTCCGTGACTAAGACGGCGACTAGCTCGTTTCTGCAAGGCAGTCTGTGACTGGAGTCCGAGCAGAAAATGGACACGTGCCAGAGCTCCTCAACCACATAGCTCAAAGGAAGGCTGAGAGCACACCTCTGCCTTGTACCCTCGCATATCTGTACCTGCTGTGAACAGTCTGCAATGCTCACAAAGGCCTAGATGGCAATTAACGCCTCTGGGGGGGGGGGGGTGACACACTTCCAAAGATTATTAATTCACAAAACCAGCCAAAATAAAGATGATGCTGGAAAAGGAAAAATTAAAAAAAAAGCTGCCAAACCCAAACCTGCAGGTCCTTATCTTCCAGACTTTTTTTCAAGTGTAAAATCACCCTGGCCTTTGGCTGTTTCAAGACTGCATGAGTCATATCCTTGCTAACTGGAATACTTAAATTGAGCTTGTTCAGCATTTGTTATGATGGAAGGAAGTTAGTTTGTAATAATAGGAAATGGAAAGCACAGGGCTTGTTTTTTTAAACCCATGTACTTCACTGTTTTCCTAAGTGGTCTGAAGCAAATGCATTTGTCATTGTAGTGGCCTGCTTACTTTTACTAACCTGAATAACCTGGATAATAGCAGGAAATACACTTTATCTGTGTAACAGAATGTACCTATGTAGCTGTATGCATTTAGCAACTTCTTTTGTCATCTGAGCCCTTCACGTGTCTTTCCTTGCCTTCTGACCACTGGTGAATTGCCAGCAAGAGCCTCAGACTGTGCTGTTGTTTTGCTGAATACAACTGCAGTTGTCACAGGCTGTAGGCAGAAGTTATAAAATGGAACATTTCATTGGCAGTTGAACTCAAAAGCTGAAACTGGCTTCTAAGTTCTTGGGTGAAATACGATGTAAAAACATTATTTGAAATAATTGTATAAAACTCTTTTTTACAGTGCTATACTTACAATGGACCTAGCTAGCAGACCAATTTAAGGTCTCCTCTCCAGAAGGACACAAATCATAACTGTCTGTTTGGAAAATACAGCATAAATACGACAAACAAATGTTTTCTTAAAAAACTTAATTTCAGCTATTAAGTCAGCAGAGCTATGCAGTTTGAATTAACATCTAAAGAAAAATTCAGCATGTCAAAATTGGAGATTTATTGAATATGAACATTATCATTATTATGCTCTTGATAAAAAAATCAAGAGATGTATGATAGATACAGCAGTTACCTCTCAGAAGGTTGTTCTAGCCATTCGTACTCTTTGCAACACTTGAATGATCTTCTGGGTTATGTTGACTTTTCTGCATTTTAATTTCACTTGCCTATGAATATTTTTGGAAAATTCCATTTATCTACCCTCCTGTCTTAGAATCCCATTTCGCTGCTATTTTTTCTTTAAAAAATTGTTTTTGTGAGATACTTTAATTTTTCGTCCTTGGTACTTCTATTTCAGTTTTACTCATTTGGATTGTGATGCAATTTCTCTGAGTCACTATTCTCAGGCACACAAGCATCCATGCTGGCAGGCAAATATATTGATACAAAGCAGTTATTTTTTACTTTCACCATAACTAAAAGCAAGAGGAAAAATTTGACTACAAATAGCCAGAGTCCAGATCAAATACAGATCTCTGACTTCAATTAGTTTGGGATGTTTTAAGAGTTCCATATTTAGCCAGACTGGTAGCGGGACCACACCACAGATTTGGTGTCTGTACACCTGTAAAAATGTTTCCTGAAGACTTCCATACTGGTCAGTCTCTATAGGTTAGAAAAGCCATATTCCCTGGCTACTCTCAAATCACTGTATGTCACAAATGATGCCCAGCTTTCCTTCTCCACATGACTTTGGCTCTTCCTCAGGTTTTTCTCAAAGAGTATGATCTGATATTATTCTGACATCTAAAACATAATGGCTGCACTTAAATAGAAAATAAAAGGTGAACAAAGTTATCTATAAGTAAAGTTCTGCTGTCTGATCTATCTGCATCCAAAGTCACTCTGCTAATGAAATAATTTTATGTACTTTGTGCAGTTTCCAATGAATTCACTAAAATCACCAGTCTGGCTGTTTCCAAAGCTAGATAGAAAAATCTGTGACTAAATCAGCAAATCAATTTTTAAAACGACAATCTTGTTGTTCAAAACACATAAATACAGATAAAAATGATATATCTCAGATTATGCAGCATCCTGTGCTCAAAGCAAAATCCTGAAGTCTGTACAGGTTATGTTTCCCATCAGCGCAAAACTCAGACAAGGCTTTTCCAGCATTCCCAGGCTTGCTATCCCAAGTGGTTTTTATTCATTATGTTTTTTTCTCTTCAACTTTCACAAGATACAGTGAAAACTGGACCCTCAGATAACAAAGAAAGAGGAATAAATACAGAGTTTTACTGCCTGCAGAGCATCCCAGCAGAAAGCACATGCCTCAGAGCGGGTGATTTCCCTTTGTGTCTCCACAGTGCCAGGGTAAGGGAGTAAGCAGTGCCCCTGCCCTGCGGCTCAGGAGGAGAAGTGGAGACAAGGCTGTCCTCTCCCGCTACCTCCTCATACTCTCCTACTGCAGTGTCAAGTGCTTGTAGTAATGCGGAGACTGTTTTCATCTGCAGGGAATACTGTACATAGTTATCACAGAGAAATAAAGGGCAGCTGTAATTTTTTTGTCCCCTTTGGTGCCGGAATTACAGGGGAACATTTTGGTGTCAAAAGACTTTCCCAGGAATTGTTCTGATTAACAGAAAATCCCATTTTTCTAATAGATTAGTGATAATAATCAAAGCAAAAGTTCTGGCAGAAATCTTAATTTCCCAGTTTTCAATTACTAAGACACATTTCAGTACTAATGACACATCAAGTTGAATTCCAACCTCACAAAGATGTAACAAGCTGCATCTGTCAAGCAGAGTTAAAAATACAGGGTGATTTAAGAACATTCAGAACATAAAATGGCTTTTCTATATCCGCTTTTAATGAAAAAAATACTGTATGAATAGAAATGGAAGTATAACAAAGAATTTTCAGTTGATCTAGGAAAATACAGGGATAAATAGAGGAAGTAAAACTAACATTTTACTTCCAGGTCATTTGTGTATCACGGAACTCCTGTCCCTACTTACAGCCACTTATGTTTCAAAACAGATGGGAAAATAAGAACAAAATATCCTCACAGTACTTTTACTGACATATTCTCAGTGGAAACTATGATGTGATACTCATATATTAATTTTTCATTTCATGCATGCCAAAAAGTACAATAAAGAGACTTTCAAGCTATCTCTGTGCTTGAGGAAGGAAAGGTTGATCTCATCTGCTTCCTTTTAATTTCATAACTTGCAAACTATTACTGCCAGTACACTCGTTTGATAAAAAATAATTATGTTACTTCAATTTTTAATGTGCAATGTCTCAGATTTTATACAACAATGTAAAGTCGACATGGAATAATGAAGTATAATTTTTACCAGTGAGGAGATCTGTGTTAAGATAACTTCCAAACACTTTAGGCATGAGGAAAATAATTAAAAAAATCTTCACCAAACTAAAATTAACATACATGTATTCCATATATTAACATTGTCCCTGCTGTATGCCTTAGTATGGTCCAAATTCCCAACACAGAGACTATTTATATCATTTTCTAGTGTGTCCATATCTTCTTAAATTGGAAGAAATATGTTTAGAAAGGAAATCTGATCTACTAGAACATATAATGAGGATAGATTAACTTCAATTATGTTACTTGAAATAAAATATCCATTATATAATGGATGAAATATCCATTATATTAAGCTACTGGCTGGCAAGCATTAAATCAAATATAGACTTCTACATACTCTGTATCTGTAGTAAAGTATTATAACATATTAAACAGATCTTTATTTTAAAATCTCTTTGCAGCACAGGACCAATCCTGTAGTAACTGCCTCACATAAGCTAGTTGCGAGTTATGAGGACCCCTGTCTTTTTTGGTACTGTATTCTGAGCTTTTCCAGTTGCTCTACACACTGCGTCTGGGCCAGCTTCAGTGTTCGGTTCTCCTCTGTCAGTTCTGCATACTCCTTCGCCAGCTGAGCAGCATCCATGCTTTCTTTTTCCACTTGTTCCAGCCTGGCAATCAGCTCCTTTCTGACAATTATGAAAAAAACCCAAAGATTAAAAATGGCAGCATGCAAAAATTTGTCGTCGTGTGTTAGGTTAAAGCTGAACTATAGGTGTTAACATGGTATTACTTGAGCTCTTGTGAAGCAAAGACCTTGAAAATTAATTTGTTAGAGTCCTCCTTTTCCCTTTAAAAGATGAAGCTGCCAAAACCTCTGATAGGTTTGCTGTTCAGCGACAAAACCTGTAAAATGCTGTGGACCTTCAAGTATCTCTAACTTCAGTAAGAGTTGAATATGCATTTCATAGGGGAGAATGAAGTTCTTGGAGACCACATGCTAATATTTTGCCTGAAGAATAACAATTCATTTTTCTCTCAATACTAAACATATCTGAAAGAGAGCAAGGGGGGTTTTGCTCAGTTGGTTAGCTTTATGAGTAAATTCTGTGAAGTATGCCTGGTTTCCTTTTCTCTGCTACAAAGAAAAACGATTCTAGTAAATACTAGGCACATAAATCTGAGCTACGTATGTTGTTTCTATAATGTGCTTATGCTCAGTCCTTAGTCCTACAGGAAGAGTGATAAAGCTGCAAACCTGACCCCTCCTGGTCTTTTTAAGAGCAGACACAGGAGGATTCAAGCTACTGCTTCTCTCTGGAGTCACACAGTGCCCTGTATTCCCAGAGCTGGCCAGGAGCTGGAGTCTCCTGTACAGTATCAACTGAAATTACGTCAGCACAAGTTAAGATAAAAGAGCTCTTAAAAGAAAACACACTGAAGGCATGAGTAACTCACAGGGTATCTAATCACTCTCCACTTAGCTACCCAGCAGGCTAGCCTGGCCTCTGCTTTTTTCCCCCTTTAAGTCAAATCACTTATTCACCCCTGCTACAGGAAGTCTCTTCTAAAAGGTTCTTAGTTCTTCTGATCATTCTATCTCAGAGATTAGTTAATCTTTAACTGTTCATAGCCCTGTGACTTTATTTCTCAGTCATGTCAAAACAATGCTTGTAGATCATCAGTGGGAAGATGTAATGCCTTCAAAGTGGATAGCTTTCGCTGCAGTCTTTAAAGGAGCCCTCTTGTCAAGCTAACCAGTGCTTTCAGACAGGAAATTCCTACAGATCAGTAACTCTATCACCACAGGGCAGAGTATCCATGAAACGATAACATTTCAGTATTTGCTGATCGCTTACATTACTTACAGCTGCAAAACTACCACTTACAGCAGCAAAGCTGTAAGCACCTGGGTTTTGAAAAACACTTCTATGTGGCCTTCTTTTAGGATCGGTTTGATCTTCCTCTGTCTTTACTACAGCTTTCAGTGATAGCAGTTTGCCCATGGTTTAGCTGACTGTTTATGGTCACAGTAACTGCAGTTCAAGGAGACACAAGTTAGAAGAGACCCCCAGCACACTCATTTCTTCCAACTGTGTTTCCCATACAGAAAAAAAGAAGGGAAGAATTAGCAGCCATTACAGCAATTTTAAATCATCCAGAAGTTGAAGTATATAGAAACCCTCCTGTAGCTAAATATGTTGGCTTTGTTTTATACCACTGAGGTAACGCATAGCAGCTATGCTGCAGCAAAGCCTCTTCTCTTCCCTTTCACCAGGTGAAAGGTATATTCAACCAGCTCTTCAAGAGAAAATATCAAGAGCATATTTTTGTTCAGCAGAATTCTATTAACATTTGGCACAACAGAGTTGTAACAATTTTAAAAGCAGCAAGCCATCAACAAGTTCATTTCTCTTTGCTTGGGCCATGCTAGATCAACCAATTTTCAAACTGGCCAAGATGAGCTGATCTTGCTAGACAGTTTGATATTCCAGCTCCTATTAATGGAACTATAGGCCACGAAGGAGTAATTGCATGTATGCTTTAAAGGGTGAGAAATGCATTTAGAGACAATGACATTTTACAAGTCCAGCAGCCTTAATCACTTCAGTCTGTTAGGGCTTCCTCTAGAAGAATTTTGTCTCTTGGGACCAAAAGAGAGCTTCAGCAATATTTCTTTGCAATTATTCTACTGGTGCAATGCCGGACTGAAGGATTAAATTAAGCTCTTTCAAATTACAGGCTGTTACTCAGAAGTGTTCCAAACAAATTAATTCAGAATCATTCTTCCATACTTTTCTTACACTTAACAAGGTTCTTAAAGGGAGATACAGTGAACACACTAAGCAGTAATCAGCATCTTAAAAGCAGGTAAACCTTTTCCACAGGAACTTTTAGTAAGTGTAAAGGAAAGGTACTAACTACTTTATTTGGACTTGAGCCAGGAGTAGCACAGACAGTGTGCAAACTCAGACAGCTCTATTAATGAATGTCAGTCCTGATTTGGTAAGATGAGGCTATGTGCAGGCATGGCTTTCGTGCTGCTCTCCAGTAATACTCAAGCAACAGAGATAACTCTTTTGTCCCCTGGGATTTAGCTTTGCTATTAAACAAAATATAAATGCATTCAAATCAAAATATACTCATTGCTGTAGTCCACATTCTAGGGCCTCCCTCGCAGAAAACAGTTTCCTTGGACTGAGGGAGTAAAATTGCCCACTTCTGAGTCAGCAGAACCTACTTATTCCCTTCCCATCAGGATCAACACCTGTTTACAGGGTAGGGTGAAGTTTCAGGCAAATACTGCCAGCCTGCCAGAGATCTAAAATTAGAGTACCAGGGAATTGCTAAATGTTATGAATGGTGTGGTTTATGAAGCTCACAAAAGGATGAGGACAGTAACTAACATTTGCTTCTGATCTAATCCAGGATTTGAACTTAGCTTCCAGAGGTTAAAGAACACCATACTAAGCTCTTGCACCATCTAGCCTTTGTTATGGACGCCTAATAAATACATCTAGCACTGTTTAATCTGTGTTTTCTGTTAATGGTTACCCTGAGTTTAAATATTAACAGCATTGATAAGGTATTTTCTAAAATGGTGCTGAGGTACTTGAAGCTTTGAGACAATCTGTAATGTACACTTTAAGTGTTCTTTTTTCGGGATGGGTTTGGGTGGGAAGGGAAGTCAAGTGTGATTTGCATCATAAACCAATAAACCACAAGCCACACCAGAGCAGGAGAAAAACCCAGTATGGTCTTAGGGAAATTATTTCTCTTGTCCTGGCCTTAATGACTGACCATGCAGATAACAGAAATCCTTTACAGTAACAGTCACAATGAATAGATACCAAGAAAAGTGACAGACGAAGCAGATAGATAAACTATCTGGAGATTAAGTGTATTTGGAGATGGAGTGGACTCAAGGAAAACAGCTTCCACAGTGCAAAGAGGCAGACTTGACTTTCTCCTGTTGTGAACAACATATTCAGGATCATGCATCTGTGGTACTACCCATTTCTTCCCAGCTAACATGTACCTGTGTATTGTGGTGGCCATAAGGTCATTTACTCTTCCAATAGCTGACATGGCTTTCACGTCAGGAGGAATCATGAGACCGTGTAAGGTAATTGCTGAGTGAGGAGACTGAACTTGCGTGTCCAAAGTCTACTAATTAATTTTTAAAACAATGAGACAGCCTGTTTTAATGTAAATGAAAATATGTGTCAGATGCCAGCACATAAAAGGTCCATAAATATTCATCACTGCAATAGGGCAAGTTGAGGTTTCTCTTTGTATTAGAAAAGCTGTAAATTCCACTATTTGGCAAGTAACATGTATTTTGGATACACGTGAGATGATGAAAAATCAGGTCTAGAATGGGAAAATTATTAAGATAAAAGGTTGCCTGTATGGTTTACACCAATCTTTTTCTGCAGTACCTGAAAGTCTGAAGACTGCTTGTCTCAACAGTGTCGTAAAAGACACTCCAGAAATAGTGTACCTGGAGAAGCCATCTGGACCTGAGACCTTAGAAACAGTCCTTTGGTCACAAGAGCGTGCTAAAGCATACAGAAGGATCTCACAAAGTTAAGCAGACATCTCCACTGCATGTCTACTGTAATATGTGTAAAAGGAGGAAAAGAAATCATATCCATGGCAAAGAAAATTAGTGATCCTAAACCAGGTGGTGATCAAATGATATTTTCTGGAGAGTTATATTAGAATTGTCTGGGGGAGGAAAAAGAGAAAACCAGCCAGTGCTAAGAATATAAGATACAGCTAGCAACCATGGCAACTCTAATATTTAACTACATAATCCAGGGTCATTATCTAGTAATAGCAATATAACAAGTGCTCAAAATAACCAGCCATCCCATCCCTTTCACCCAAACTTAGATACCCAAAAACATCTGTTATGGAAATACATGTGTGTTTCTGGAACATAAATTAAATTACATTCTGTGACCTAAATGTGGTGTGTTCTCGCTTCCACACCCTTTTCTTCCTTTTCAATCCTGTCTTCCATTCCAGAGTGATTTTGTCCCTTGTACTAGATATTGCTGGTGTAAATAGGAAGAGTTAGAGTGAAGACAGCAAAGCAAGCTATGATTATTTTTATTAGCAAAAAAATCTACACAATGTTCTTTTAAATTCTTTCAATTTCTTCCTTCCTTTTGTTTGTCTTTTTCCTGAGTAACTTCTTCTCCCTTTATTTGTTTTGTCCTTTGATTTTCCCCTTTTTGAACCTGCAACCTCAATTTCTCTCCCACATTTCCCATTTTCCTGTGAAATAGTTGTTGCCTTCTCTCGCGCTCCCAGCCTAGCATATTCTCTTGCCATCTACATTGCATACAACAGAAAGGAGCAAATAAGCTCTGCTCCTGCCTTGATGAAAAGCAACCCTCGTCATTACACCACTGCCTTTCTATACTTCGGCCGTACTTGATCCTCACACTACAGTGAGAGACAAGTCAAGATAAGCAGAGTCAAAAGCCTTTGAAAAGTTGCAAAAGAGTAAATGTTTTTGACTATTTTAAAAGAATGTTATTCAACTTTCTATTTCTTAAAGATGCCTCCTTTAGAAATATACTTGCATGTATTATTTCATGTATAAAAGGTTACACTGAACTTTGGAGGTTGGAATAAAAATTTAAAGTAGAATGAACACTATTCCAATTTTTGTTTTACTAAAAAGCTCCAATACCTGTACAGTCATTTATGTCAGGTTAACTTAACATTATTTCTTCCTTCTGACCAACAAATCAAAAATATTTGCTCAATTCATTTTCTGCTCTTTTCCTGACAATCATTGTCTTCAGTATTCTGTGTGCAGAGTGTACTACCAGTAGGCACCACAGGTGCACACACTGTGAGGTGAGACTTGACATTTTAATTCCACTGGTGAGTTGATCTGTGGAGAGGAATTTCAGAGCACTGGCAGGGGTACCATCCAACAGCACTTCTGGTCGCCTTTGGTAAAAATGTACATTGAAGAACACTGCACAGATTTTTTGTTCCCATTACAAGGGATGAAACTCTATCTTTGTCCATTTTATAAAAACAATGTGTAAAAGAAACTGACAATAGATAGTAGTGTATTAGGCGATTGTGAATCTTTACTTCCTTACATTCAAATTCAAATGTAGAAGAAGATAAAGACACTTGCAACAGGGGCAAATTTCAGAAAGCTGCAAACTCCATCTTTTCAATTTGGTTGTAACTGCTTTTGAGGTTAAAATCTGTACATCTCATCAGACTTTTTAGAAAAGTCAAAGCATTGTCCCCTTCTGAGAATGGAATATTCAACATGCATGCCACACCGGCCATTGTAATCCACTGATCTTCTCTTCATTCAGCACATGCTACCCCATAAACTTCCTTTAACTTTCAAACTGTAACTGTTGAGAACATTTTTAGATATAAATCAGTGATCACTAGACCAAAACTCTCTTTTATTTCTTGCTTACTCCTTCACCTCCACACTTGCACTCCCTTTCTATCTAGTTTTATATAAAAAATCAAGGTTAATGTGTTCAGGTTGTATACGCTTACATGAGTGTACAGGTATATGTGTCCTAATAACTTTTTAATGCACCTTCCAATTTCAACCAAACTTCATGCGCTGAAGAGGTCCCCATTAGTTTCTGGAAGGTTTTATAGAAACAAGCTGCTACCCAAAGGTGAAAGGCAGTATCATGAGACCTCCTCCAAAATACTAAAAAATGGAGGAGCTACCTGGAGGATGGAGTCATAAATAGTTCCCGTCTGGAGAAAAAAAAGCTTCTGTTGGCACTTGCAGCTCTTTAAACATCAAAATCAAATAACCACAGTGCACCAAGCTGCAGGAAATTAAGCATCTTCAATCCCAGTGCTTGTAGGATCACTTCTTCAGATTAAGAGATTTGGAAGGTGGTGAAAGGTGCTGCACTGATATTTGTCATGTTTAGGCATTTCACAGCTACACAGCATGTGAATATCTAGGCCACAAATATGGAATTAGAAGGCACATAAGAATCACAATATCATTCTATATGCTGCCTTATTCAGCCACTCTTGTTTTAACTTATATTTACTGGGGCATTAAATCTACCCACAGAACAGATTCAGCAATGGTAGCAGTGGTGGAAGCTTCCTCACATTGTTTCACTCTTGACATCCACTGGTGGAATGAAGGAAAATGCCAGCCTGAAGCCCCTTAATTCATCCAGGATAACCACTGCTGAGAGCCTGACTTTTGGGCTTAGAGGTTGATCAGGATAGTTTTGAGCTCAGGTAAACAATTTTGTGCATTTAACTGCCATTCCCAAGGAGCAAAATATTTCTAATTCAGCTAGTACCACAGACTCCATAGGTAAACAAAATGGCTTTTTTTTTTCATTCTAGCAAATGCAAAAATATGTACACAAGTCTAGTTTTCAAGGGCTCCAAGTTTACTTTGTAAATGTGCATAACTGATTCAGGGATGTGTCAGTAAAAATAATGCATTTATATTAGTGGACTCTACAAACCAAATGATCTAAGGCTACCTTTTGAATTTATGCATCTAAAGTTAAGTACTTAAACAACCATTTAATATTTTATATTCCATCTGGATTTTCAGAGAAGACAAACACACATGGTTTCCACTGAATTCACTTGGTTGCTAAATACCCGTGTAAGCAATCAAATTTGATAAATCATTGCAAATTATTTGAATTAATTACCTTCTCTACATCTCTTTAAAAACACAAATTACTTTTGATTGGCCAAGTTTAATTAATGATAAATCAAATGCAAACACTGGGACAATGTAGCGTTAATCTCTTGTGGTTATTTTGTCGTCTTTTTTAACTTTTGCACCAGTCTGTAAGCAACTGAGTGCTATGCAGGTCCTACACTGGAAGGGGGATTTGTAGTGGGAAACCTCAACTAGTTCCGACACTTTAGGCAACAGCTAACTATTTTGTGCCTGTAGCCATCAACCCTGATAAAGACAAGTGTCACTTTCTTACCCTGCATAGTCTGGATTCAAGGACATCTTTGGCTATCTTGTAAGACTACAGGATTTCACCAGTTCCCCTCCCATCACTTTGCTTCTGCAGCTGAAGACTCCCATGGATGCAAAGTTGGCTGAACTGCATGGTCAGCTGCGTGAAGACTGCTATGAAACAGATACAGTGGTCCACCTTCTACTCAGAGCCCACTCTGCAACAGAGCTCTTTTTACCCCTGTTGCTATATTACAAATGTTTCTGTTCAAGCAGGATCTGGAAGAATGATGGTGTGGTCTTAATTTTCACAAGTCTCAGAGATCGACACTTGAGGTAACTCCCTGAGGAAGGCAACACTGCTTGAAGTCACCTTCAGTGTGAATGCAAGAATAAAAAAGCATTTGAAAGAGAAAGTTTACTTAGCAGTAACTGTTATTCCTTGGGGTTGGTTGTCTGTTAGAAACTTTCACTACTCACCTTCTTTTCTCTTTCTGAATTTCTTTTTCAAGTTTCTTGTGGAAAGGGACCAAGAGTCATGGAGTGCACTTTGCCATTTAACAGTCATGCAAAGATGACAGGGGTGTGAGTATAGACAAGAAAAAAAGTCTCCAGCTTATGCACTTTGGATATGAACACCTAAAAGGTCAATGCACCTCACAGAAAAAATGTTTACTAATACTGCCAGGTACTCGAAACCTAACTCAAAACCTAACCTAATTATGTTCTTCATTAAAATGTGTAAAGTTAAATGGAAAAAAATTTCCTAAAACTAAAAAGGGGACTCGCACCAGCTGAACTAGATTGTTATGTGACCTGGAGGCTGTCAATGAAGGTTTTAAGGGACATCTGTGTAACTGATGGCCCTGAACTATGACAACCCTGTGTCCTTAGTGGCCCCAGTTGATCCTATGGACCAATGGTCTAACTGTTGTGCTGTACTGTGACTGTCAGGCAGACGCTATAAGGTCAGAAAATATCATGTGAAACCCTCATGTTTAAAACAGGATTTTACAAAGAGAATATACAACAGTAAATACTTCAGGAAAATTACTCACTTTCTTTCTTCCAGCAGAGCAATTTCTTTCTTGACCTCATGGTACTCTTCTGCTATTTTGCAGTGCTGTTTGTACACCTGCATAGATTCCTTAGAGTCATGACAAGGAGGCAGTGGCTTTAAGAAAATAATAAGAAAAAAAAAATATATACTGCTTTTGAATGATACAATATTTATCATAATTCCTGTGAGAATATGTAAAGATTCCCCTCCCCAGCTGCAGGATAGAGCCAAATATTCCTAGTGATAGCCTTTCATGGAAGGGAGAAAATCACTTCGCTGCATAAGAACATGCATAAACCTTCAAACCTTGGAAGGATTTTCAGAACTTTCCTTGTCAACTTTGCAAAGTATGCCTAAAGATTGTTCAAAAAAAGATTTCTCCCTTACCTCCCTCTTTTTCAGCTACAGTGATATAGGAATGCTAAAGTTTATGCATTGGTCAGACCCATAAAATACATGAGCGTGTTTTCACTGCAGGAACTGCAGCCCTAAGCAGAAGGGTAATCTGAGTGCAAACAAGCTCTTATTCTCCAATTCTGCAAGATGAGAAGAAAAGACATGGAAAGCTATTGACTAAGCACTCTTTTTTTCATAGATGCAATGCTTATTCCAGTTTATTACTAAATGGGGCAGGACCATGAACTGGGACACTGGGGCTGATTCTGCTGGACTCAACAGGAGTTATACTGCTGACTCCAGTGCAGCCAAGATTTGACAACAGGTTCTATCCCAGCAATGCCTCAAGCTGTAAGTAGTTTGCTCAAGATCATACCCAGTTTCTCTGCATCTCTGTTTACTGTAGAAGAAGGGGATATACTTAGTTAGCAGAAATGGTATGACAGTTAAATCAGGTATATTTGCAAAGTGTTTCAAATTTCCATTAGAAGTGCAGGTGAGATTGAGAGTATAAGGATGACAACCATTTTAAAAAAAATCAGGTAAAAAAGACACAGTGAAGGCAAAAGCACTGTACTTCCTAAGCTAAATACCAACATTATTGCAGCAAGATTTTAATTTTTTTCAATGCACACTGGAGGTAATAAATACGTCAAATAAAACCACTCCGTCCTGGGACTCCTCCTATAAATTTCAACCAAGATCTTGAAAATACAGTTTGGTTAAATGTCAGTGCTTTTTGTTCCTTAAAAAGAATGCAATTTAATTCAGACTTCAGGCTTGACTGTCACATTTTGGCTATAACACTTTCAGGAAGTGTAGTATTTTTAAGTTATTAGCCATGAAGCAATTGACTGTAAATGAACTCCAAATAGCATGCTTGAACCACCTGTTTGAAGCAAAAGGAAGCACTTAAAATAGTTCCTTTACTGTCCAGTTAAAGAACATCCAATTGCTTTTTACAATATAAGTAGATTATTTTTTATTTCTTGTTGTCCTACTTTGACTCTTCTCTGTAGCATAATATTCCTTCAAAGTCATTGTTAGGAAAAGAAAAGCACAAGTCTTCAGACTTTTCCTATTTATGATCTTGTAAACCTTTGTTTTAGCTAAACTGGAAATTTAAATTTTACTAAACATATTCAGAGACAAAAATTAAAAATATTTTTATCCAGGAGGTCGGGTAAGTTGGCTTCAGATATACCCCAATGAACAAATGTAACTAATGTATGGACCTTGCAAGTACTTGTAGACAGTATGTGGTTCTTCACTGAAATTTTAACACAGACACTCATTTTCCATGTTCTAAAAGTAAAAGTGCTGTGGCAGAATTGCTTCATAGCATGTTGTTTCATTCTCTCTGAGCCTGGAGAATTTGGAAACCCAGGGAAAGGGCAGTCCATTACTTGATGAATCTGGTCCCTAGGAAAGGGCTTTTAATTACATTTCGTTGTGGACAAGCAATAGGACCATTCATATAGCCACTGAAATAATAAGCATAAATTTAACGAGACAGAATATAGAAGTCTCAGTGCTCTAATCCAAGAATGCAAGGGTGAGCCAAAGTAGCATCTCTGGTATCTACCAGAGATCAGCAAACAACAAATGCGTCACAATAAAACAATTTTGAACAGTACCCAGGGGAAAGTCCCCAAACAGTGATACTTCAAAAGAAAAAAAACCTTCGCTTTTGCTTCCAACTTAGTTTCCGCAAATCTAGCTGGTTTAAACCAGTTTAAAAATTAAAGCAGCATTCAGTTTCTATATTCCAGCTTCCCACTCAAAAGATATATATAGAGAGCTAAAAATTATGTAGTTATGCTGAGACTTAGTATCTAATTCCCACTTAGAACCAGTTGCTGACTTTCAAACCCCTTCCTATCATTGTTTCCTCTTCAGTGTCCTTTTTTCTTACACTGATATTTTATCACTCAAAATAAACTGACAACAAAAGATACATTCAGTTTACTAATATTCTGTTCATACAATTCTTTTCAATCTTGTCTGATGCTATCAAGCACTATATCAAGAACTTTTAAAATTCTGAGTGTCTTTTTACTTTAAAATGTAAATTTGATTATGTTTTTATATGACTAGATGACCAGACAATTTAGTTTGCTCTTTTGTAATTTTGAAATTTCTAAGAAAGGTTTTGGAGATAGTACCTACAATGTCCATGAGTAATTTCTGGCCAGAAGGACATGAAACAGGCTTATGCATTCATTATTTAACAAACACCTCTGCTGCAATCACAAGAAAAAATGGAGAGATACAAGTCTGGTCAGTTCTTTGCTGCCCACCAGAAAATGCAAGCCAACACAAAAGCACAGAGAAATTATTTTATCCATGTCTAACAGCCTACTTTTTTAACATAAACAAGAGTGCAAAGAATTAATGATATATCTGTTCCCACCAAGAGAAGCATTTTCAGAAGATGGCAGGGCAAACTCCTGAAAAACAAATGCAGCAACACAGGCAAAACTTGCTTGTTCCAAAGGGGTAACTCCAACTAGCCAGCAGACATTTACAGTATTAACATATTCTGCAGAAAAGAAAACAATAACAGAATAGTAACAGTTACTGGACTAGCCCATACTCATCTGAATGGGAATAGGAGGAACCTGCAAATTCAGGGAGTCCAGTCCCCTGTTGTCAGAAGCAAATCCTACAATTCACAGGCTTGCCCACTTCTGTCTTAGAAAAACTGAAGTCCCCTGCCTCAGTTGTAAGACTGGTCCAGAGCCTCAACAAGGATTAGAAACATTTTTATCACCTCCAGTTTGGTTTTGTTGAAGACAGGTTTGTAAGTCTTTTATTGTGCCAGCACTACCTTTCATTCAAATGGTGGTTCTTTTTCCTACCTCTTTTACCCGAGATGTACTTATAGAGGGCTGTCATATACTTTCTAAGACCTATGTCTTGGTAAAGCTGCATTCCTCTAAGCCATCCTAGATGAAATTTCCATTTTCCCTAGCTTATTCAAGCAGACTTTCTCTGCTCCCCATTCCACCTGGAATGACTTTTTGGAATGCCTGTGGCCAGGCCATGGGAAGTGTTGCAGATGCTGCCCTGATGGCATTCCCGTGGCAGAGAAGAACTAGAATTCCCAGTAGAGAGCACTTTTCAACCATGAAGTCTGTATCCTATTTTTTTGGTACGAGTTCGCTAGTTTACCCAGGTGACTAATTACAACAGACCTTAACAAGGTTCAACAAAATATATATTTTTTTCACTCAAAAGCCAACAGCCATACTTTAATTTCTCCTTAGGACAGCCCGAGCTTGTTACTTCATGAAGTATCTTGCCCGTCCATAAATTAATATATATAAAAGCATAGCTGCTACATAAGCAAAACCCATTCCTGCCAAAGAAAGTTATATTTAATGGCAACAGTTGCTACTTTTAATCTTGCTTATTTCAGGCTTCAGTGTCATCCACCCTCATTTTCCTGTGCTGGCAAAATATGCGCACACAGCATCTCTGATTTTGTTCACAAAGCTAGTACAAAAGCTACAGCTTTCAGTCATACTAATGGTTTATCCTACTATGCCTGATTTTCAACAAGGTCTGATTTTTCCTTGTATTTTGTTGACTAACTCACTGTGACATTGACAAACAGAATCCAGCAAGTAGACATGAAGAGTTCCTGTTATAGGCTATTCTGTAGCTGCATATATGTATGTACATCTTTACAAGACATATGCACTGTTTATTTAGATTTTTTGTTTGGAATCCAGATATGATAGATGTTGGAACATGATATGCAAAGGCAGTTCATGAAGAAATAGAACGCTGAGCTGTTCTGCCTGTTGTTTAAGATAGGTTGAAGGAGCTGTTCTAATTAAAATCTTTACTGGGGCACACAACAGGACAGTTTTCAGTAATTTTTTTGCTTCACTCACATGTCAAAGTGTGTTTTGCCTTACCATATGAATATCAGCATTCCATATCCACAAAAGTTGTATAGTTGATAGTGTCACCCAAGTGTTCAAAAACTTCAAAACAGTTTATTTTTTTATTCACCTTCATTTGTTTGCATTTACTTTTTGGTTCTACTGTGAAAAAAAATCAAAACTTTCTCCTGAAAAGGTTGAAGTTTGAAGAAAAAATTGTATCATGCAGTTTTGCCAGCTGAGCATGTGGACTCGTCTGGAAGGCAGTCTTTAGCACTGGCCTAAGTAAAGAGTGGTGTCTCACTTTTTGTAGATTTGGTAATTTTTAGCTAAACTATTCTAGAAAACCAGAAAGTTCAGTGCCAATATTTTGCACATGGCCTATGTTCACTATATGGCCTTGTGTACACTTCCATGATGGAAGAAATCATATTATTCCAAGCTAGAGTGATATCTGCACATTGCAGCTACTTTTTGTAGAGCAACTGGAACTTTTCAACCAATTCCAGATATCTAGCCTAGGATATATCTAGTCTAGGATATATCTAGTTTAGTCTAGTTTTACTATGAAAGTAAGCAGTTCTCTATCCTCCAAACAATTTGAGTCAACTGGATGAGAGCAACTGAGTTTTGCTCTCCTTTCCTGAGAGATTTTTCCATTCTTTCCTAACCTTAGTATGATGCTCTGACTTGTAAACATCCATGTCTTACGTAATCTAATATAAGATCATAGTTATCACAGCAGCATTACAGGAGACTTATCAAGTTCATAAGCAATCAAATCTAATTATAGAGTACCACGGTACTCTAGGAATTCTCTTGGAATTTTATACATATTAAAAAAATAGAGCATACCCTTTAAAAACACAGTATACTTTTAAACTTTCTAAAATAATTCATACGTGTCTAACAAGAGTCTTGGCAGTCAGCAGAAGCAATAGTTCCATTATTAAAGTTCCAGAGTAAACAAGGTTTCTGCTAAATGCTTGTATCACACATAACAAACTGTCCCTTTCATAATATTTTCATTGTTTTTTTATATAGACATTTCTCACTAAAGCGTGAAAAACTACCTCTTAACTTAAAAAAATGATATTATAAATGGTTGGAGCCTTTTCTCTGTTGCAGCAATTTAACAATCATCTAATTCCATTGATCTCAACAGATTACATAGTACAACTATGACATAAATGCCTCTCTCAAGCTCACGAATTCATGAGAAGTGATGATAAAGAATTACAGGACACCATGTGCATCCGTATGTGACTTGTATTCTTCCCTCTTCAGGATCAAACTCCCAGCTGGAATAAAGAATTTGATGGAGAAGAGGGAGACGCACAGAGCAAGTCACAGGAAATGCTGGAACAGGACAGACAGCACACAGAGTATAGTAAAGCGGGTACTTAACACTAGATACCTTCCTCTGTATTCAGTGACCGAAACAAGGCGGCCTCGGATGCTGATGTAGGTGTCTAAATATAGCAGATGATAACCCGTAGTAGAGTGTCTGTCAGAGGGGCCACCACCCACTATGCAGCTAATCAAGGAAGGGCCTTCCAAGGCCCAGTCCAGCTTTTACACAAGGCAAAGACTAATGTTTCCTAATAACAAACCGAGAAACGTAGCGAGCCTACCCTCGCTGCACTACCCACCACATTGCTTACACGAGGGCAGGGGGGGAAATGACACTGAAGCCCAAATAAGTGCTTTTTCCTCATTCAAAGTGTTGTTCATCAGTGGGAAGCAAATCATTTCCAATACTGCAAACAAAAGGAATTGAAAAAAAGAAGTTTACCAATATAAGCTTTGTTTCACTGGTAGCATATCAGGAACTTCTTTGTAGTTTTTTTTATATTAAAGCTGCAAAAGAGACCAGGCTTTTGCTGCATATGGCTTAAACTGCTCTGTTCTTATATGCAGGGCTTTTGTGTCTAGTTGACCATACATTAATTTTTTTTTTTAAGTAAAAAAAAAAGTACTTTTTTTTAAGTAAAAAAAAACAAAAACAAAAAAAAACAACAAAAGCAAAAATTTAAGTTAGAGAACTGATATTATTTTCTTACAAATTGCTTCTTGGAATTTATTCCTCTCAGAGTAGGAGAAAAATGTAACATTCAAAAAGGTCTTGGAAAACACAACATTTTTGGTCTGAACCTAGCTAGCAGATCAGTACACCAGACTGATCATTTCTATTCTTCAGAAAGAACCTGTAACTTTCAACTAGGATCATCCCCTAGTAAAAGTCCTTACAGAGAATTAGCTATTTGCAGTTAGTCTCCTAGAAATACCTTTTCTCCAGCCAATCCTACCTTTACCTCTGTAAAGTTGGCGCCAGTGCTTGAACAGCAGGGTTTATTACCCTGTCAGGGGGAGGCTGCACTGAACTTTGCCCTGCCATCGGATACCAGTGTCCAGGGAGTAGGTATGGTAGGATCGTGGTAGGAAAAGTGGGAACACTAGGTAATTCTGCTCAAACAGCCAAGTTGTCTGCCAGGGCCTAACATAGAAGGACAAGGGCTTGAAGCCTAAAACAGAGGTGCAAATTGCTTGGTACTCAGCCTGTGGTCTGCTGCCTGCATGCATAAAATTCTAAGGCTCTGATTTTCCAAGTCACTCAGTGAACTTACATAGCTTTCAAGCTGCTTTCAAAATCCAACCTGAAGATCAGCTAATTTGGCTTTTTGTTTGTTTTGTTTTGTTTTTTAAAACATGTTTCAAAATTTTCCTTTGTATGTTTGAAACCTGGAAAGTTATAACTTTTTCTTTTTTAAGTGTCTATTATTATATAGCCACCTACCCTGCATTTATAGTTTGCTTCTTTAAATAAAATACAAATGCTTTTGACTATATTTATGGCATGGTGATAAAAATCTTGTTGCTCTAGATGTGATATTTTTATTATGAAAATATGCGCCAGCATTCTTACAAATTCAAGCATTTGAGGTTGCTATGCCACAGTCCATTGAAGGGTTCATTTGCATGACACTTCATGTGTGCTGGTTTATGCTAGCTAACTTTGGGATAGAGAAAAGCATTGATGGAATGACAAGGGACACCACCACTCAGTACTTCTGCAGATCCTGGTGAAGCCCATGTTGTAGTTTGCTTCTGTAATACAGGAGCTACCTGTTTCAAAGATGGTATGGTTACATTAACATAAATTGCAACCACATGCTATACAGGGCTGACACACCCTTAGCAGTTTGGATTATAGCAATTTTAAAAAGTAATCAATAAGAAAACGTAACTAGGTAAATTACAACTTTGTTACAGTTATTGCTTGTTTGACATTTTCAAGTAGTATAAACATAATGTAATTGCATTAAGTAGTTATAACTTTAAGCTGTGATCCAGATTGACAAAAGCAAGGAAATTCAAATTTTCATTGCCAAAGCTAAATGCACTGTTATCTTTGCATCAGCTCAGAACCCATGTTGACTTAACTGCCTCTGGTTGAAAGGCATAAAGGCATCTAAATATAAATAAGCACATAAGCTTGAAAAGCTAAAGGATGAAGCACTACCACTAACTTCATACTTCTGAGTGGTTGAGTCAGTCAGATAGTCCTCATAAGTTATCTTTTCAACTACCACGATATTACCAAACAGAGTTTCTGAAGGATAATAAAAAGAACATTATCTGAATCAAAGCCTTTGATTGTTTCTTTGAATTTGTTATCATATGGAGGTCATGAGAGTAAAGGAAGGTTCTGTTGAAAAAAATGTCAGGGACTTAACAGACCAAGAGGGTGTACTTAGTGGAATTGCTCTAGTGTGTACTTAAAAAACTTTTACTGAAGGGCTATTATTTATCCAGCAGACTTGAATGCTTCCAGAGGAGCAATTTCAGTCTATCACGAAATTACATATTTAGAGTACATTGTATGTTCCAGAAATGGGTCATAAAAGTGCTAATAAAAAAATCATCACTTGGCCTGTAAAGTACCTACATCTAACACTAGTAATTTTGTTTTTATGTACTACCAGCAGCAATGATAATCATACTGTGCTCTTTTAGAGCAGTCTTCATCCACTGATCTCAATGTTCTTTAACAAAAAAGGTAAAAAATATTAACCTAATTTCAGAGATGAGCAGAAGGATGAAGCAACTCCTCCAGGATCACACAATGTGTCACTGACAGAGTTGAAAACAGAATTCAAGTTCTTTACTTTCAATTCAGTGCTTTAGCCATGAAACGATATTGCTTTTCTCAAATTGAATTCTTCTGAGGGAAAAAAATATCAATCGTCTTCTCTGCACTGGAAGATCAGTGGCATAAAAAGGCCAACATACTACCCTGTTCCTTTCAGCCCAAATCTTAAATTGCTATTCATTCCTTTAATCTTTCCTAGTTACGCCTACGGAACTTGCCCCTATTCTCAGGATTAGAGAGATAGAGCAAGAAGAGTCTCTGTCATCCTCAGTTCTTTCCCCAGTTATCCTTTTGATGAGAGCAGCAGGAGAGAAAAGTCAGTCCTTTAAGTCAGCAGCCCTCCAGTGTTGTCTCACTAGTTGATGGGGACAGGAAGGATGACATCATTGGACAACATGGTCTGCTAATGCCTTTCTCAATTTACACTCAGGAAACAACTGCCTTCATATTGAAATATCAGAGGAAGTCTAAATGCTCCTGGGAAACAGATAATCTGAAGTAGTTTACAAAAGCCAACAAACACTCCAGAACTGCTACAGAGGAAAGGGAAATAATCCCTGGATACAGAACTGGCTCTGTGCCTGGTGAGCCGCAGAGTTGCCATCAACTGCCCTCTGATTATCCAGTATATCGGGGCTCCATCGTGCTATGCTGACACATCGGACCAGTCACAAAAGGTTTCACCACTTCTAGCCTGTGCTGTCTGCAGACACCTGCTAGGGCAACCATTAGGGTTGCTGGCTGTGCAGCATGAGCTAGAGTAACTTTGAGGAGGCTCTCATCAATCCTGATGACTGGCTTTAGTTACCTAAGATTAGAGATAAGATGGCACTACAAAATACACCTTTACATTCTCTTGGAATGTGCCAGAGAAAGTCGATTATACCGGTTTTACCACAGCCTGTAGGCATAAGAATATAAAACCTGGCTCACTCCTTCTCCTGTCAAAACCACAGGAACTCTCTTCATTGCAGTGCAGCAGTACATGCTGTGTTTTGCACAGGAATTGCAAAAAAAATTTAAAAAGCTGGTGAGATTGTTAAAATAGTCATTTCCCTGCAATTGATTAAAAATGCCAAATCAATTTTTCCGCAGATCTTGAAAAGACAATGTTTTCTTCTATGGAAATATACAGTTTTATTAAATGTTAATAGGTTAGAGAAGCACCACTGAAAACTTTCACTTTAGTGTAACAAACAGAGATTTTTTATCATAACAAATACAGTAAACGTGAAGTAGAACTGTAGTAAAAAAAAAGTTACCTGCAGCTGCTGATCTAGTTCTGGAAATGCCAAAGGGAAATTTTCAGAGGAAGCATCGTCTAAAAGGTAAACATGATGTTAAAAGTCAATGTCTACCAAAAAGAGCATTTCAAATGATCTGTTTAATATAGTTCTACATTGCATATATTCACAATAATATCAGGGTCCTGCAAACACCTCCGCATCTGCTTATCTTTCTACACTTGAGATCCCTTAATAGACTCCTTGAAAATACTAGTGGGTTGGCAATAAGAAAATGTTTAGGTGCTGGAAAGACAGAAAGCCTATTTTGTATTGCAGTAATTAAGAAACAAAACAAAGCCAGTTAGCACAGAAGAATGTGACAATTTAATAAAAACAATAAATCCAAACAATTTTTCTTCCTGAGTTCTCCATTGCACTGCAAAGTAAAGAACCTTCTTACTACCGAAGAGTTCATTACTTGAATGAAGGGAAAGATAACTTCCCCATCACAATACAATGACTTACCAGGGCTAAACCAACAATAATAAAAACCTTTTCTCCCATCACCCAAAGGCAACCACAAGAACACACAAACCAGCCTGGCAACCCTGGAACTAGAAGACTGTTACCTACACAGATGTGATAGAATGGGAAAGGCACCACAAATTTCTCCATACTGCAAAGAAATGCCTTTACCCTAACCTGTAGATAACAATCTTTATGGGCTAGAGTTAGTTCATTCATGACAACAAGCCAAACTGTGTCTTTATTTATTTCTTTATTTTTAGTACAAGCTTCAGCAAAGGTGGGACAGGCTGTGCAAGTTACGTCAGTGTTGTGATGTGGACACCTGCCCACTAGTAGCTGGACTGAGATCAGAAATATGAATCATACTTGGTAGCGTCACAGCTAGCCACTGCAATATTTCTTTCTCAGTGACTTTCACACTATCAGTTTTGCATTGGATTGTGATGACTGTTTATGCATCTTACTACAGGTTACCGGAGGTGAAGAGAAGGTTACTATTAGCTAGCTTACAGAGTCAGTTATTTGTAATGTGTCAAAATTAAACAAGGATGGCTCTCATAGGAGAAAATTGCTAACGTAGGTCAGATCCTGCAACCTACTCTATGCTGGCAGAGTCGTATGCTACAACAGAATCCCAACAAGATTAAGAGGACCACATATCAAAGCAGGATTCTGAATATACTTTAAAAGTACAGACTAGGATTTAAATTATTTGTCAAATATTTGTTATCTCTTTATCCTTCCCTCAGTGGTCCAATAGCAAAGTAGGTTAGGGGGAAAAAGTAAAATAAGTCACCCTATCTTGTGAAGAATAAACATACTGGCTAACATATGGTCAGAGCCTTACTTTAACTAACAGAGTTAGAGCTAGGCACCTCTAGGAAGGGGTGCCCAGAGAAGAAAAAAAATAGTGATACAGAGGGCAAAAGCAAATGCTGTTGAACTTCCTCAGGAAACAAAGTGAAGTTCTATGTTTTCATCGGGTAGGGGTCTTGCCAGTATTATCAAAAAGTCATACCCGTCTGTCCACATTCCCCCCCCAGCTTCATTTTTCACACCATGTCCCAAACATGCCCATTCTGGAAAATAATTAAATTGCTTTAATTGTATAGAATTGTATCACACTGATATGCAGCTGTTTACCTTTAATTTGCTGTTGCTTTCTTGTACAATATTTAAAAATAGACTAATATTCCAAAAGAAGAAAGATGAATCACATAGCAAGGCTAAAAGGAAGGACGGAATAGGACTCAGTGCGACTAGGGGTACAGCTGCTCTACAAATATTTGGCTGAATAGCTGTTAAATATTCTGACAGAGATATTGGACCAGAGTCGTGAACAGCAGTTAAGCTGCTATTTGTTTTGACAATTCCAGCAGTACAATCTTTGGTACAGTAGCTTTAAGGAGAGACCTCAAACATTTTTAACTTAAGAAAAACAAAACAAAAGCAACCCCAAGAATTTTAAAGAAGCATCAACCAATATTTAATTTTTCACTGCCTCAGATCTTAATAATAAAACAAAATTAATGCAGTGTCAGAATATTAGAAAATATATTGGATTATCTTCAGAAAAGAACCAGTAAAAAAAAGATTGGAAATACTTTAAAAAGGATGGAATAGAGAAAGAAATTACTATAGAGGAAATCCTTTCAATAAACAGATGTTCCTTGCTTATTTTTTGAACTCAAGTGACTGAGTCAATGGTACTAAAAATAGAACATATTGGTAACCTAACCATTATGGCATACCATAGTACATTTTATAATGGGCCTGCCCTAGCATCTATTGAACAGCTGCTAGGTTTTTATTTAGTTATGCTAGTTTAAAACTTGTTTAAATCATCATCTGATGTATAGAACATCTTCGAGAAAAGTTGGGGACTCCAGTGGTTTGAAATTTTTCTGAGTTTCTAATTCTCTTAGGCTCCTCTGACATTTTCAGCTGAAGTATTTAGTTTACAAAAATTAGCAGAAATCCTCACAGCTAACTGCAATCTTGTTTTCCACAAGAAGAACAACAAAAAACCTTAGCCACATCTTCCAATGAAATAAATTACTGCATCAGGTCAGTCTGTATTTCACTGTTGTCAAAGTAACAACCACAACAATAACAACAAAAATCACTTGGTAAAAACTAAACACATTTAGATTTCACACAAGGGGAAAGCAAATGACATCAGCCATTTGCCTCCTAAAATTTTTTTTAATATGTTTTCAGAAAGTCACGAGAAAAGATAAAAACTTGCATTTTTTTCCAAAAGAATCACTATTGCCCTTACAAGCCTGAATACTGGGTGTTACACAGGAGATCAAACAAAATCACATTGGCTTCTAGCCTTAAAAATCTATGACTCTGAAAACCAGAAACATTGAAAGTGTCTGAAATGTCAAAGAAAATGTTCTGAAGATCAAAACACTCTCATAATTTTCTCCTTATCTGTCTGTATTTGTTCTTTCCTATTCTACATCTCCTTAACCAGACAACAGAATTCAGAAATATCTCTTTTTCTCCTTTTCTCAATTTATTATCAATATTTAATGAATGCCTAGATTGTTATAGGGAATCACGGATATAATCAAAGACCACCTTTATAATAATTAGTGGCTTTTCAGTGCCACAAAACCCTGAAAATTACTAGGCTGATTCTTCACCAGATACAAACAGCATCTCACCCCTGTGGTCACTATTTTACTGCTCCCTTCCCTGTCACTCATAAAGAAAAAGGACTTATAATTCAAGCTGGTTGTTGAAAACACATTTTGTTTAAAAATCAAAATTTAAAAACTCAGACACTGCAACTTGCTGTACCTGAAAATGAGTCAAGATTCTGGTCAAAGGAAAACAAGAAAGGAGGAAAAACATACACGTGAATGTCATGGCCACCCCAGCAAACTCAACAGCTCTAACTTGTGATGTGAAGGAGTCCGATCAGGGACTCTGTCACAGCCACCGAAGTTAAAGTATCTGTTGCGTGATTTCTAAATGAGTAGCACTTCCTGATTTCCCATAGATCCCGAAACTAATTTTGAAGGTCTATATTTAAAAGTGCACTAAAGGTAAAGACCTGTACCCTGATTACAAGATGAACTCTCTGCACACACAGCTGATGTTTTTTTAACCAAAGGTTTGGTTCATGTGTATGGAATAGTTTGACTTTCATGGTTGTTTCATCAGGTTCATACATACGCTTTGCTTGTTGCTGAAAACTGATTATAACAGAGAGAATCTGACGGAGGGTCTCTGGGGAAATCACTTCCTCCTTTTGCTTTCCATCACTTGAGCTAAGACAAAGTACCCTCTATGTCAGAGCCAGCTCTCTGACCATTCCTACAGCAAAACTAACAGCATAACAAAAGAACAAGCTCCCAAAGCATGCTGCCCAGCCAACGCACCTTCATGCTGAAATGGTGCAATAGGCAGCTCTGTGTAAGGACGGCAAGGCTAAGCTGCTCAGCCTTCGCCGTCCAGGTAAGCTCTTGTCTATCTGCTGACAGCACCTACTAATACAAACGTGAGATGGGCTTCTGATGTGTGGTACAGAGATCCACATAAGCCATCTGATTTAGAAGGCTGAACTGTATTAAGACTGATTGTCTTCATACAAAAGGCTTACTACTTATCAGTGATGTCCTGATGCATTTGGTCCCCTGGTACATGCTAACGTTGAACATTTGAGAATGAATCATGCTTTCTGGAAAAATTCACTTATTTAATCATGTTCTGGCCTTCTGGAGATTCCAATAGCCCAGACCTCCATCATGTAGACAAACGAGCAAAATCGCTCACACTTCGCTGTCTGACCAACAGAATGTCCGGTACAATGAATATAATACCCCAGTCTCTTCCTATATGACTGCTCCATTCAGCTGAACTGTGGGCTATGGGCAATAGTTAATGAATAAATACTTCAAGAACAACATCTGATTTACTTGCAGTATAAACTCACAAATTACAGTTTCTCTGGGATCTTCACAAAGATAGACAGAAATAGAACATAAAAATGTAAATGTGTTGAAAGCACAATAAGGTTGCTAAATCAAGCACTTGAAATTTAGGAAATGCCAATCACAGCTCTGCTTCCTTGAGTGACTGAGTTATGATCCAGTCTTTAATTATACAATCAGGTACTATTTTTTTCTCCTACATGCGTGGGCAAGTGTATTCAGAACTCTTCCTCCTAAACTAAAGAATTAAATTGGTAACATAAGTAGGCTGTTATCCTGTAAGTGGATCAGCCCTTACACAGGAAAAGTGCTCAAACTCAACCGCAAGCACTGCAACTCACAGTGGGACAACACTGGCAAACGGCATCGGGGTCCAGCCTTGGCCCTAGGAGGGCAGTGAGATCCAGCAGATCCAGCCCTGATTACTGACAGACATTCATAGACTCATCAAATTTGTCCTGGAAGGCTGTGTGGCTAAGTGACTGCGACTTGGCACTGCTGCGTGAAGCTCCCAGGCTTCTATTCACAGCCCTGCCTGACATGACCTTACACAACCTCGCAGTTACCTCACTCATAAAATAGTGGGGAATGGTCACTGCCTGACCCAAGAATAGGCTACGAAGGCTTGCTCGATAATAAGAGTTGTGGACCTCCCAGTAATAGGAATGGCCCATAATAGAAGAGATAGGAGCAAACCCCTCCTATTCCATATACCTTCACATAAGCCTAAAGCTTCCTCTGATGAATGCACAGCCACTATCCCTTGGAGGGTATCTCACCTAAGTTCCTGTCTAATTTCCAAAAGATCAAGCCACTTACTTGTAGGTTGGGTGTACTTTTAGAAAACCAGCTTTGTAAATTTTAGCCATATGTTTTGGCAATTCCCACTGGTTTTCAACCAATACATGCTGGAAAGCCTCTGTTGCCATTACAACTAAAATGAGGATGGAGTAGGGATTTGAAGGTTGCTCCTGAAGAAGCAACCATTGCAAAATAGTCTTGCATGATCAACTAAAAAAGCAAAAAATTCTTCATGGTCACTAGGATAACAAAGGCATAAAGAGGAGTAAAATAAGTCATTTGCTATGCTTGCAAAACTATTACACTGTTCCACTGTCTGTCAGTTTCATTAGAAGATGTATGTTTTGCCTTTGTTATCAGTGATTTTTCTGGAGAGTGCTATCAGAGGTAGACTAATTTCAAACAAAAGAAATTATTAATTTCAAACCCAGTCATTTATCACCACATGTCACTAGCAGAACTTTTCAGCTAGATTCAAGCTTTTATTCTAGGAGGGAAGATGAAGCAATGTTTACCTATAAACCTTCCTTTAGAACTATTACACAGAACAAATCAACTTGCCTAAATTTAATAAAGTTCCTGTTATAATCATTGTATCTTAATATGTTCAGTAAATAAGAGTGATACGAATTAGGACATATCAAATTTCATTGGTTTAATTAAATTCATGTTGATAAACTACAACAAACTTTCTATTTGGGAACACTTATTTAAATTTTGGAACACCATATTCAGTTCAACTTGCATTAGTTTCCAAATGATATAAGATAGGCTGAAATAATATGTTTCAAATTCACTAATTTAAACCGGTACCTTAAGTCAAACTGGTGCAATACAGTGTGCAGACACACCCTGGAAAACCTGTGTTTGATGCCAGCTTAGTGAACTTGAGTAAAAGAGACAAACATAGATATCTATATATACAGGAATAAGAGATACACAATAAAACTGTCTTCTTATATCGCACCCGCTGATGGACGGCTCCTGAGACTTTTAAGGAACTGGTTAGCCTACTTTCACGTTAAAAATACTGCACAAAGCAGGCCAGGATTTCAGTCATCAGGTGTTGACTGACAAATAGTGTAACAATTAAATTATTTCTTGTACACTCAGGATAAGCCAGCTCCGGTCTTGTAGGTCAGTTAACACAGAGTAATCTCTTCTCATGAGTTGAGAGCAGTTTCTCCTTTCACTGCTCCTCACACCCAGTGCTTGGTTACAATCCTAGCCAGTGAGATAATCACCACCCAGAAGAAACATTCCGTTTCCCCTTTTTATATCTACTTATGCTGTCAGTTCCTCCTAGTAAGCAGTTGTCCAGCCCCCGGAAGGAGAATGCAGCCTTTCTTGGTGAAATCTGTCACTGTGCCTTTCAAGTGAGGTAAAATTTAAGGAAAAGCTTAAATCAGATTCCCTCACCACTTAGCCCTGGTGAAGAACTTTTTGTATATATACCCCAGCAGTACACAAGCCTCACCTGATGCTCTACTATCACACTTACAGCAGGTAACTCCTGTTTGAACTGAAAACAAATATCCTTGTCAAGGAGAAAAAAAGATTCAAGAAATATAAAAAAAATGAGGGGGAAAAAAAAAGCCAAGTATAGAATACCTAAAGGTCTACCTGTTAAATGTTTTTGTAGCTCATCTTAAAAGAAAAAGTTCTAAATACTCATTTGTATTCTCTTGATTCAACTGTGGTTTGCTGGAAATTTTCAAACCTGATGAAAGTTTATTTCCTTTGCTTTCTTTAAATATATCGAATATAATAACCATGTTCAGGCTTATCACTAAGAGCAAGAGTGGAATTCTTGTGACATGGTAAAATGGCGTGCTGGTTTAGACCTCCTGGTAGCCCTTGAGGGGATGTGATGCAGAGAACGTGGCACTCACTTTACTGGTTGCTATTTAGTTTTCTAGTACTCACAGAGATTCTGGATTGCATACTTCAGGAACACTTGTATATATACATTAAAGGACTCAAAATTATGGAAAAGTTTAACAAAATGTAGCAAAAAAAGATTAACTTTCTGTAATTGAGTTTATTTCTCTAAATGTTAAGAGAGAGGCTGGAATTATTAGCAGGATAGAAAAGTAAAAAATAAAATATGATGCAATGTTAAGGAAGCTAGGCTTCCTGCCTTTCATGTCCTCTTCTTCCAAGCTATTCACAACCTTGTCATTTCCTACTGCCATCTCTTGTCACAAACCACTCTACCCTCTTTGATTTTCCCATGGTCTCAGCTTTCCCTGACTTGTTTTCAGTGTCTCACATAAGCATTCTTTTTCCATAATTTGTAAGAGCACTCCCCTTTCTTTTATATCTCTCTTCAAGATCTCTTTGCCATAATTCCTGTAAGAAATTTACCATGTTACTATATCTTGAGAGATGAGAATGATTCCTTATTACTTTCCGTAATAAAAATGTAATTACCAGATTATTTTAATTTATGAAAAAGGGCACATAGATAGCCACATGTGCTTCTTTATATTCCTTGTCCCCATCTTTCTGTGTCAATCAACTTTATGAGCTGAAAATTATGTGCAATAATGTATGAAGATGTTTGTTTTTAAATTCCCTTGCTTAGGGAATGAGATTCTATTTCAGGCTTGTAGCTGCCAATTAATATTACACAACAATTAGCTAGGAAAGGTAATGCATATTCTAAAATATTTTTAAAATGAGAAAATTGTATTCAAGCTGAGAGTCTATTCACACAAAGCTCAGAAAGCAGCCTCCTACAATGCATACCGTCCCATAAAGCACTCATCAGCAGTGGGTTTCAGTTATGCTTATCAGAGATCCTTATATTTCATGCCATAAACACATCTCAACCCTGACTCCAGGCACTCACCTTTAGCAACAGCACAGCCAGCTTTTTTTTGGGATGCTTCCCAGCTTCTGATTTACTTCATTTCATTCTGACTTGTACCATTTGGCAACAGCTCTCTAGACCTTAATATCTAAGGTGCAAACTAATAATATTCATCTATTTCAAAGGCCAAATGGTCCATGTATGTACAGGGTATGTTTGGGGAAATTAATGCTCTATCAGCACTAGCCAACAGGATAAACGTCAATGAGATTTCTGCCGGTTTCTCAGATGCTATGTGGGCATCCGTTTCCTGAAATCTTTCACCAAGCTGGGCACATGTGGCACTTTCCAACCTTCCTGCTGAAAGGAGAGTCTCTTCTTGTTCTACTCTCATCCTCAGTACAAAATATCATTTTACTTTTCTGGTTTTAAAATTCCCTAAAATCAGACAAACCGCATATGCAGAAAAATTTGATGATAGTTAATTATAGTCCTAAGTATATTCCACAAACCACTACAAGAAAGCTAAGATCTAAACTGTCAGTCTAGTGGTTTTAGTCTAACAAAACTGTTAATGGAAATATTAAAAGTTATCAGACAGGAAAACTGATCACATGCTATCACTCAGGAAAAAAATCCACCCATAACACTGCACTTCATTTGATATTGTAAACACTGGTAAGAACATGTGAAATTTAAAAGCAATTATTTCATTGTGGCTTACTCCACAAATGAAACTGTACCTGGGGAGTCACTCAGGCTGAAGGCAATTCGTACTGGCTTATCAGCAGGTACCCTGGCGGTGGTGATCATGTGGGCACTTGAGTCAATGCTTTTACTTGTTTGTTCCAGCTGCAATAATACAAACAATATATTTATTACAGAGCACGTGACACCATTCAACAAATGAGTTTTAATGCCTTTCATGCATTCACAGCTACCTTTCTCATTCTAGCTAAGCAACGTTTAGAAGCAAAGTCAAAGGAGCGCCATTTCGCTTTTCCATTTAAAAAGGATTTAAGTGAAATTCAGTGCAGAGACTGCCCTTCTTTTGCTATTTACAGAGTAGAAAGAAGAGTGGCAAAGGAAGCTTCCCCTCTCCTCACCTGCTTGCTCCCCGCCATTGCCCCTTCAGCAAGCCTTGACTCGTGGCAATGCTGCCTGGTTCTGAAGGTGAAGAAGGAAGAAGGGGTGGGGAGTTGAGAGTAACATGACCCCAAGCCTGCCGTGTGATTGGAAACGTGCACGCCACTCCACATGGTGTCAACGAGGAGGCACCCATCCTCCTACCTTCCACCCATGCTCCCCCAGTCAAACTGTCCCTGACAGTCACACGCTTAATGGTCAAAAGTTACTAGGTCTCCAAACCTTGGTGGTGATTCTTCAGTGGAACTCTGTGCACGTGCGGGGGTCTGTCTGCATGGGTTTGACTCCCGGGTTGGGACCTTACTCAGTCCTCGGTCTTTCTTCTGAGACCACCAATTCCAAAAAGTGGTTTCAGTGAGATGAAACCCTGTCTGTTAAGAAAACTGCTAGTTCATTTCAAGCAGGACACTAAAGAATTGTTGAGCAACAAAAGACTTAGCTACTACTGATCCATACTGGTATAATTAAAGCATCTCTGAACACTCAAAAGTTGTACTCAGAGCTCTACTATGTATATTTAACCTTTTGAATGAATAGTTTTGGTTAAACTCTATTAAATAGATGAACGCAAACTTAATCTCCTTGTATATCAAGCAGAAAGCTGCTAAAATTCACAGATATTAAACTTCTGATTGGCTCCATGTGTGGAGAACATGAAGTCAGCGGGACTTCATGTATGCAAAAGATCTGCCCATAAAGAAATTATTTTCGGACTGAAGCCTATGCTATCCAGAGTGCATTGTATCCATACCAACTATGTGTACAATTAGGAGAGTAGCTTTTAAATTACCATAAAAACTCCTCAGTCAATTAGAAAACAAATTCTTCAGGAAAATACAATGAATTTACTAAAAGTTGTACCACATGTCAGTAGACAACACAGCATTTAGCTAGTGAAAATATAAGCCAATTTCCTAAGTAGTTTTTCAGTAAAGTAGCTATTGTATTGCACGGAAATCCCACCACCTCATTCTAATTTACACTTAATTATTTGGCAGTCTCAGAAAGTCAATAGAACAGAACAATATTTCAGAATTATAATCTTCCATGGTGATGCACAAGTGAATCAAACACTTCCCTGGCATCACTGCCTTGCAATCAGTGGAAGAGAACCAAATTTGCATCTGGCCCACTAATTTCAGCATTTCTTTTTTATTTGCTTTGTCTGGCTTAATATTTAGCTAGCAGAGTGATATGGTTACTCTGTAGCAATGCTACACAAGAAATTGTTACTTGAAATGCAAAATCTTTTCTTAAAATAACAACAAATAATCTAAAATTATTACTTTGAATAAATCTTATTTGGAGCTCAGAGTGTCTCTTTCTACTAATACATGAAGGATTTCAGGGATTGTTCTTTATTCCCCATTACTGATAATCAAGACACACAAAAATTGAATTGATATCTATTGGGCAGAGATGCAGAAAAGTCACCTAAATTGCCATGGTGTATGTTTTTGGACTCAGGAAAAGATCCTTGGAGTCAAGTGAAACATTCTATTTTGAAGTGCATTGATTCAACTAAATAATTTTTACTGTCTGAGCATTATTGATCTCTTTTTTTCCCCCAGACCCTCACTTTATAAGAATCATCTGAGACATCTCATTGTTTTTGAAAAAATAACAGACCTACTAATCCAAAATCCTTTATCATATTTCCTTTCCATACCTCCCAATAGAAGGTAAAGCAAAAAAAAAAAAAGAAAAGAAAAGAAAAAAAAAGAAGAGATTTTAAGTGATAAGCACATCCTTGAAACAAGGCTGTTCATCATTCTGTGTTGTTGGTACACATTCCCCTGACATCTGCTTACTATCTCAAGTGGTCTTCCACATAAGAGTATACTTAACATTTTGTATCATAGCCTAAGAAATTAAAATGATGCATTCTGCTAGAGGTTTTAAAGTTGCCATAACAATATTGCTAGAAGTAAATCTGTTGTTTTATCCCAGTCACATACTCTGTGGTCTGCGATGTCTTTAAATTACCTCTTTAACCCACCTACTATGTGAGGGCAAAAATCAATACCCCTTCAATAAGCAACGGTGAATTCTATCATACCACAAAAGAGTGTTTCCATTTTATTCCAATCCATGAAAAGAAATCTCATCTTTATACGCAGCAATTACCCTGCTATCCATTTTTTTATATATTGCATTTATCCCTGCACTCCTTTTTGTGCAGAATCCTCAAGATCTTCATCACAAAAAGCAATCAAAGAGAAGAGAGAGGGATGGAAGCAGCCTGTGTGCAAACAGGGCAATACAGGAAACACACAGACTGACTGCCCCCAGTTCCCCACCTGCTTTCTCCGTGCATTAAGAACAATATCTCTGTAGACAGAGATGAGGGTGAGTGGGCAACCTGGAATTTAATGAGCTTTAATGAGCAGCTCTCTTCTTCACAACAATCACCTATAGAACTGGCTGCTGTTTCTCCATAAAAAATCTGCAGCAGAACTCAGATTAAGTGCTGTTACAGCTCTATCAATTTAGTTCAGTTTTCACACCTGTTGCCTTACCTCACTTAGCGGAGTGTCTGCACTTGTATAATCCAGGGCCAGCCACTGCCTTGGCTTGTCGTTGCCTTTATGGAGTAAAGCTTCAATAAAAGAAAAGGCTGCACCTGCTGCATAGCAACAAACTGACAAGGTCTGAGAAGCTGAGACAGCTGTCAGGGCAACATGCTGCTACCTGCACTTCCCATAGGCTTTGCTGTCCCAAAAGATCACCCTTTTCCGCTTTTCTCCACAATTCCGCTTTTCCTTCCTCTCCTTGCCAGTGACGAGGGATTATGATGCTGTCATGCTTCAGGGAGGAAAAAATCCTTCTGTCACAGGCATTATTAAGCAGCAAACTGTGGCGAGCCCAAGATTTTTAATTCATTAGTCCTGGCAAACCTAAAATACAAACAGACTTGCTTCATAGGACAGGAATGTTTTCAGCATGACCCAATCAGTGTCTGTGTCTATTCCAGCAAACTGGCAAAGATAGCATGACTCCAGTCAGCAAAAATGTCTGCAGCTCCAATCAGCTTGGGCTGACACTGCCAACTTGGACTGGCTACAAGCGAACTATCAAATGATAGCAGCAACTATCAAAGCTAACAATAAGGGATGGGCTTGGTGTGTTAGGCTTGGTTCGTGTTGGCTTTGGTCAAGCCGGGCTTGTCTAATAGCAGATGATAGCCCTGCACTTCTGAGGAGGCAACGGCAAATTTTCAGAATGTGTACACTGTGAAAGCAGATGTATTTATAGATGAGCTGGTGATGGCAGTGATAGCTGAAGCTGACTAAATCAGAGATATGACTGAACTCAGAGGATTTCCTAGTGTGATTTTGGATAGCTTTTGTCAGTTTTGAAACCACAGGCAAGCAATTAATAGATAAATCTTGAAGTATCACAAGAGGGATTAATTTCTTCAGCTTAAACTTTTATTTTCTGTAGCTGTGTCACGCACATGCACTGCCTACATGATTTCTTTGATTGACTGCTATCACAGTCATTAGAACAAATGGAGAAAAGTGGAGAACAGTTATGGAATGATTATACAGAATCTTGATATTTATTGTTCTGTGCTTGAAAAGGGGGCTCTCCTCCTTTTATATTTCAAAATGTATTTTGAAGGTATATTTTATATTTTTAATTCCAAATGGAAAAGGTTTCTCTAACTCACATCTCCTGCACAGGCATAGTGCTAGATTCTCTTGGCTCAGCTGAGATATGGAGAGGTTGCAGGACAGACAGAGACGTGAAAGTCTGAAGCCAAATTTTCATCCTTCCTCACTCCCTCACCTTCTGGCCCTAGCCCAGGATTGATCTAATCAGTGCAAATCTCAGGAAGCCAGCGGTTGCCCTTGTGGCCTCAAAAGACCTTTTTCATACTTCGAAATGACTAAACTGCAAAGATATTCTACCCACACTGCCTTTCCCCCAGCAGTGACCCAGGAGGGTATCAGACAGCTACACCATTAGTTAGGTAACTGGTGAGGCCGTCTTCTTAACTGCAGTGTGGTTTCAGAGCAGACTATGGGCTCTGGCTCAAAGAGTTAGTGAAAAGCAGGACTGCGCCTCTGACCACGCTGACCATTTTCTCTTCTCTTGATGTGTTTCTGGAAAGATTGAGGGTTCCTCCCTATATGTCTCCTTTGGAAGGGGAGGGAGAGAGATTTGTCTCTGATCACAACCATTATTGCAAATAACATTCTACAGCTCAATACCATCAGCGGTTGATATTGATCTCCAGTTACAGGTCCAATTACTGTGAAAGTATTTGTTTGAAGATACAGAAAATCCTGGCTCCAGTGAAGTCACTAAACGTATTCTGCTTCAGTTTCCATGGAGCCAGGGTTTCCCCCAAATGGTAAGATCCTCTTCTGCTTTGTATGGACAGATGGTATTCAGATGATATGAGTGCCTTCATTACATGCCACTACAGTAAACCCTAAAAAAGGCTCTCTATGTAAAATCTTTAGACATGCAAAATCTTCAATAGCCATGACAGCAAGGGTCTTGGACAGAAATGATGTCTGAATAGCCCAGGGATAGTTTTTCCAGATGGCTCTGACACCACGTTTCCAGACTGACACTTCAGTTGTACTCAGTTAAAATAGTATGTGCATTTGCAAATGGAGTTCGTAATAATTTTATGTTTTGTATCCATTGTATACTTGTTTTTTAAATGTCAGTGTTTCTAGTTAATCTGTATTATTATACACACTTTACAAAAGAAGGTGGAATCACCTGTACTTCACTTAATATGCACACTCCTTCTCTAGGGAGTGTGCTGCTTCCGAAAGCTGTGAATCATGTACTAAGATACCAAAACTGCACAAACCAAAAGGCCCCTGATTTGCATTTAAATATCAGTTCCGTGCTTTACACAATGATTAGACACCTGAAACTACTATTATATGGAAGATAGCATATTTTTAAAATGTGAGCATATTATAGCATTCTGTATATAGAACATTGAATTTGAAGCATCAGAATGAATGATTTGACTGTAGCCATTTTATCATCTATTTATTATTGGGGCTATGGTGTTAAAACTCTCAACACTATGGATTTAAACAGCACATTTTAAAAGGTTCTCTAAATTAGTTTATAACAGTAAACTAGGGAAGATCTCAATTTTAAACAACAGGGAAATTGAAGTCCAGGATACTTCACTTCTGTGACTTGCTCAAATTAATACTCAAAGGCATTGTAAATTTTGGGTACAGATAAATTCTACTTGTCTTATTCACTAAGTAGGTGAATAAAATCTGTGTATCTAAGAAAATTACTCTCCCATTTATTGCAAAACAAAGAATACTTCTTTTTAAGAGGCTGCACATACACCTTACAGTCACCTCTGTGAAAATTATGGAATGCTGATAACTCCAGTTTTTTTGTGCAGGAGCACAGCGTGTCCTGCTTTCTTTCCAGGATACACTTAGTCATCAGATACCTGGTACCCAAGGAAAATTCTTTCAATCCTGTATCACATTATGAAACTGGTGATATGCTAGAAGAGGCTATCATGTTTTATTCATCAAAAACACCTTAAAGGAACATACTCTATAGTAGGAACACTGGGACTTTCTGATATTCAGTAGTAGAAACATCCAAATTTCTAACAATTTTTAGGATGAAGTATCAGTTATTCTACAGATGTAAAAAAAGCCAATATCTGCTATCTAATAAAACACCTGTTGCCTACCCTTTTTTAGCTGTGCTACTTTCAATTCATCTCAGTTTCCTAGTATAAGTAGTATTTTAGTAGCATATGACCTCATTCATGCTAAAATGGTGTTTCACAGATTGCCAGTCACTATTTAAAAATACACTTTAAATATTATAGCATATGGAAGATGTTCCAAGAAGAAATTTAAAAAAAAATAAAAATGCTTTGCCTAAAACTGCACACCGAGAAAAGCTTCATTTTATAGATTCCTCTAAGAACAAACAGAGTCCCATTTTTGACAATTTCTGATGAACTTGTTTCTGCAGCAAAATTTGTTAAAAATTCCACTGTGGGAGGAATTTGGTCCCCTTTACTGACATTGGGGCTGATTAGGGTGAAGCTGATCCATGCTACAGAGAATTGATTTTGAAAGCATAAACATTGGTGAGTCACATCCTTTAACTCCACTTTACCTGTAGAAGTTCCAATACCACTTGGATTGCATGGCTCAGAATTTGCCAAATATTAAAAGCTAGATGGTATATTCCATTTGTCTGCCATGGTAATTGAATAAGTGCCCTCACACCAGCCACAAAAATAGAATTTCTTTGTTGACCTGATCTCTTCTGGCAGTCCATAAGGAGAACCATTGCAAATCTGCATGGAACTGGATAGAGAAGTGGTTTTTACTACAGCAGCAGTTATCCTAGGTGCGATCAGAAGAACATCCAATAGAATGTAATCAAATCACAATTTTCCCAGCCAGAAATCCAGAACCAGAGAAGAAATACTTCTTTCCTGTCTTTCAGATAATGGAAAGGTATAGATCAAATATACATTATTTAGTCTTGTTGCACCTCACTCACAACATAACATCCCAAGTCCTGACAAGTGAAGCGGCCAACAGAGCACTTCATTACTGTTCTTAGATACTCCTTCCAGTCTCCTTGCCTAGGTAGTATTTTAACACAGGTAAAATAATGTAATTTCCCCCAAGCTCTATGCTCACAAACAGCTGAATGCTATCAGATTAAACTAAGTCATTAAAACCAGCATGAAACATACATTGAGCACTGGCTTAAAAAATAGCACATAAGAAACTTTATAAATAATGGCAAAATGATATGCAATAGCTGAATTCAGTTATACAGATCATACAGATCTAATGAAGGAGATTGTTGCAGAGAAATTAAAAAATTGGCTCAGTTGAGGTAATGTGGATTTACAGGAGTTGACTCAACAATTTTTACACCTGCCTTAAGAACATTGGGAAATAACTGCATCTTGAATCATTTGAAAATCTGACTGGTGAAAAACTCCATCGCTTCCACAGCAAATTCTAGACAGAAATCATGGGAAGCTAATTCCACTGAGAGGAGGAAAACTGAAGCCTTTGAGATATGATGCTGCCAAAGACCCTTGTGTATCTCTTGCATGGAAAACAAGATGAAAGCTGAAGTTAGAAATATTACTGGAAAAGCCTCACTATTGTCAGAAATCAACAGGTCCAAACTTATACGCTTCACTCACATCAGTGTAGAGATGGAAATAACCTTTAGAAACTGATTATGGGAAGAATAATGGTGGGTCATCTCAACAGGGTATGGTGAAGGAGGATATGGATAGACAGTGTGCAGCAACTCACTAGGAGATCAGCAGCCGAATGTTCAAAGCTATCATTGGCTAACACTGGCTAACTGGAAACACCAGCACTTTCTTGCAAGCACTTAAACACAAATACATCAATTTTGCTTACCAACTGTACCACTAAACCACATCCAACTGTCCTAGGCTAGAAAGATAATTCTCTCATATTCATGTAAAAGTGGAGTAATCACTCCATTTCAACTGCACTTGCCATTCCATAAGGGAATGCTTAGCTTACTTTACTTAAGAACTTACCTGAAGAGGATAGTACAAGATATTACAGCCTCACTTGTTGATGATGGCTGAGGTCATCATGCTCTCATGGATACACACACAAGACTTTCAAGTCAACACATCTTTCATGAAGCTTTGCTGCTCTAAGGAAGAAATCAGCATCCAGAAGCATGTGGCAAAATCCCCAGCAGCAGCTGGTATTCTGCCCTTACTTGAAACCTCACTGCTGGTTCAGCACCAAAACTGCCTTAGTTAATATTGCCAGCTGCAAACATAAAGGAGAAGTTTAGAAACAATAAATGTTAAAATATTTATTAGCAAAAAAATGCCGTTAGTAAATGCAGCTTATAATAGTCCAGGAAGCCTTCACACCTCCTCTAGACATTTCCCTCCCTTCCTGAAGAGAAAACATATGATATTATAACCAGCAAAAGCAGAGCAGACAGTTCAGCAGTGCAGTAGATGTATCAGGCACATGACTATCACACAATGACAGAATGTGTGTACATTAATTTATCTTGTTCTGTAGAATGAACTACATTAAACAAGAAATCATTATGGTTACAAAGTAAAAAACTGTCAGACTTATGACCTGCCTCCCTATTTACAGTTGGTTTGGAACTCTTGTGCATCTCTGATAAGGTCTTTAATGATGGATGCTCATGCCACTTTCCCCCATGAACCCAAATTCAGCCAAAATTGCTTGTACTAATGAAAGATATTATATTTTTATAAACCCAAAGATATTATCTTTTTATAGAGGCACACTAGGAAAAAAAAAAAGACTTTGGCAGATAAAGTATACAAGACAATTTCAAAGGCCATCTTACGGAGGGACAGCTCCTGCCCAGAAAACAAGACTCTACCAATTTTCTGTTGGGACACTGACAAGACAAAGTAGGGTAGGACAGTAAACTGCTTCTTTTTCAGAGGGGAAGAAGAGCACTTGAACTTTGTTCTTCCTAAATGATTACCCATGCCCCTGAAGCTGACTGCAAGTGAAGGACCAAGCACTACCATTTTGTCATTATTAATGTCACACTCTTCCTCTTATCACAGGACTTTAATAAGGAAGAAGCACATATTCACGTGATCTAATATACAGGACTAAGCCAGTGATATTAATACTCCAGAATATTCCCATATTAAGTCACCCACACAATATTGTTTAAGTGCAATACTGACAGGAAAGACTTGATATTATCTAATTAGCATTAGTTAAGATGACATATTGCTTCTAGAAACGACATAATATTGATATTTCTCACAAGAAAGAAATGCAAAGAGGCTCTGCCATCAGTTTCCCACTAAAAAAACCCCTAACAAAATACCCAACTTTTTTGTATGATTTTGAGTACTCCTCAGGAGAGAATTCCAATGGTTTTATCACTTAAACTGAAACATGTCTGCTACAGGATTTTTGACAGATTGGCAGTAATGACTCTCAAACATTTTGGTTACCTTTGAAAACCCGTAATTCCAGACAACAGCGAATAAGCACTAATTTGTTAGTCACACCTACTCCATATAACGAATAGCAGCAGCCGCTTACAGAGAAACCTGCTCTTCAATGCTGCCCCTTAGAGGACACATTTGAGAAATTCATCCATTTCAGGTCAGCCTTTGAAGACAGAACAAGAACTGGATCAAAATAGTATAATGTTGCACCATGTGCAACCTATTGACTATTTTGATACTGACTGTTCACCAGTATGGCATATTAATGTAAAACTCCTTAATCACTTTAAGAAATTGCTTTTGCTACAGCAATTTTTGTCAAAAAACAACCTTGTTTCCCCATATCATGTTCATGCAAGCCCCTAATGACATCCTGGTTTCGATTCTATGATTTTCCTTATGTGGTCATCCACAATTATCCAAGAACAAAATCAAATCTCCAAACTAAACCTGTACTTAATCTTTTTTAATATCTTTTTTTTTTCTTTCTTTTAAAGCTCTGTTGGCAATACCAGCTAATTGTTTTAACACCATAAACTATATGCAGGCTGCTGTAGCTCCTGCTTGAGCTCTCTAAATCCTGATTCTCATGTAAGAGTGACAGGAATGCCACCTTCACAGAGAGGCAGCAGGGAATACTGATCTTTAAATTATCTGAACTACAGGCTCCTGATAAAAATGTTTAAGATTCTCATCTTGTAAAATACATCTCTATCTACGTGTGAAGCTTCATCATACCCTGAATACCTTTCCTTTAGATAAGCAGTTAGATCTTAATGTCAGGTGACTGTCCATTTTGGATGAAATGTTATGAAACATAAGACTGCAGTCTCACGTAGCCATCAATGGCATCATAAGAAAAGCTGTAATATCTGTGGGGCAGCACATACATTTTTTGGGGAAAATTGTACATTCCAGGTTACAGTTTAGATCATCAACTTGTCTGCCACTTGAGTATTCCAAGTCTTCAAACACAGTGCAAAATTAGAAAATTACTATTGAAATACCTAAAATGAAAATTACTCCCATTCCATTCACTTAGTTTCTACAGTTTTACAGCCATAAATAAATTGACAGTGGTTTAAAATGAACAAAGCTAGCTATTAATAAAGCCACAATTCTTGAAATGTTAAATGCAGTAATACAGTGCTGCTTACTAGAGCTGGATTGTTTGTATTGCCACAGCTTAGTGGTTGATGACATTTCAATTTTAAAGCATTGCTTCCAAAAGTTACAAAACCCATGGCATATAGACATGACAGACTGCTTTTGAATTTTAAAAATGCAAAAAAGTAAGAAAAAGAAAACTGTTTCAAATATTTGTTCTCTTAAAACTTTTGTACAAGCCATAATTTGCCATAATGATTACAAAAGAGTGAAAATTGAGAAACATTGTCTAATTTCACTTGCTGATGAAACACCTTTTTTTAAAGTTCTGAATATCCAAATATAAGGTTTTTTCTATTCATCTTCACACTACCACTCACAGATTTCACCATAACCTCACTTAAGCCTCCTGAACCCCAAAAACCAGACACAAAAAGTTAAAGCAGTAGGTTCCTATGAGACTGTAAGTTGTTATGCAGAGGATTCATTCTTTTCTCCAAGACTTCAGGGAGGAACACTGAAAGCACATATCTAGAATCCTTTAACACAGGCAACTAGAGATAGATGCACAACTGAAAACAACCTTTTCTTTAGAACTGCTGAGAAGTCTGCAGGATTGCTGCTGGGGCATTTGGAACCTTTTGGAACCACATATCATACAACAGGAAAAAAAAAACGTAATCCCACTTGTTCTAAAAGTTCCCTTATTTTCACCCTGTTGACAGTCCTGGGATAATTTATTATAACTACTAAGTCTGACCATGGATTAGCTGAATAAGCCACACCATTACTAGTAACTTAACCTACATCATCAGTGGGTAAAATCATAAGAATTTAATTTTTATTTTTTTTAACAGTAAAAATACTGTACATGGCACACTCACTGTTTCAGCTCAGACTGTGATTCTAGTATGTAAAATCCATTATTAGCTCTCAAATTTGTAATCCTTTTTAAGTCTCATCAGATCAGAGCATTTTCTTTTGTAGTTCTCCTGTACATGCCAGTGGTAACAGAAATTCAAGATTGAAGACAAATTGCTAGTTAGACTGTATCGTAGACAACTGGGGTCATGGAGGCACAATGAAGTACCCCACTAGGTGTGAGAGTTCAAATTTCAGGGATACTGAAGTCTGGAAAAGCAGGTATCAAACCACTGATGAGAGCAAAGGGAGTTACACTTGTGTTTTCAAAAGCATTATAAATGGAATCACACACCGCTGAATGACTGCTTTGGGTTTCCTGTCTTTCCCAAAGATATCTTTCTGAACCCTATTCCACTGTATTTTTTTGAGTTTGTGCACAAAGCAAGTCTAATTGTCACATGTCTGCTTTTATTAATAAAGCAAATTAAGTTCAAATGAAGCAAAACCACAGCAGTATGGTTTGGAATGCTGTACACTCTGCCTTCCACCACTCCTTTCTGTGAAGGTGGTGTCTTCTGGGCCAACCTATCCAAAGCCTTTGTAAGTGATTAAACAAGACAGCTGCTCTCTCTGTTTCTGCAGGTGCTGGGAACATAGATGATCCCCTCCTAAACCCACAACATGCTGATGTTCAAAGTAAGAGAGTGGTGATATGGCTTGCGGCCACATATTGTCCCACTTCAAGCACTGGTTTAATGTCTTCTGCTGTCTCTTTGCCAGCTGGCTGACAACAAGGACATCTGTTAGTGGATCAGAATAACTGATGTGATGCTGTAATATGTGTTTTGGACCATTTTCATGCAAGCAAATGATTACTAGAGAATCTGTCGTGAATCTCACACATGGCTTACTGATGCCCATATTTTAGTCAATAGAACTCAGAACCTGAACCATAAAGATGCATAACAAACATTTAGACATTCAATTCACTGTACTATGTTAAAAAAAAAATAATGATAGAAATGAAGAAGCTCAAATGCAACACAGATAAAATCTATTCTTTGCTAAGCAATGAACACCTAGCCTGCAGAGTTGGTAAGGTAAGCAGTACCATCAATGAAAAACAGTTGGGACAATTATCCTTCAAAAGCAAAAAAGGCAGAGATTTCTTTATTGCTCAATTACTCTTTCAAGAATTTTAACCCCAATATAGGGTTTGGAATTAAATCTGGCTGATAGCCGACAACGAAAATTACTGATACTGCCGAGTCAGGGATGTGGTGTTGCCACCTTCACCTTGGAACTTCGATGTCTGGTAACATCCTTTTGCTTCCCTCAGCCTAGTTCTCTCATTCTGGTTTCACTCATTCGTTGTGTAGTATGGAAAGCATCGGAGATCAAACACTTAGCAAATACACGCAAATCTAAGTGAACAAAGTAATACTGTATTTCGGTAGCTTTACATATTGTCGTAGCACAGTACAAACATTAGTTCCTGCTGATTAAATGTACATTAGGGTGATTTTCTTATTAAATAAACATCCAGGACATTAACTTTTCTTTTGTTGTATGTATTACAACACCGGTACATTCACAATTACCTGTTTTAAAGTTGTTTATTACAAAATGTTCACTGCTTATTCTTTATATGTAAAGTGTGCTGCATGCTTAAATGATACTTTGGTAAATGTCCATAATTATTTTATTCATACATATATGTTACTTTATTTTTCTCTACTGTGGAACTTAAATAGCAATGGTACAGTCTTCATCTTCACAGGTTTTTTAGGCAGTAGGTGATGTGTCTACTGTTCAGACACAAGAACTCACTTTTGGAATTTAGCATGCAATAATGGGAACAAGTCCTGTGCGATCGTCCCAACTTTTGGCATGAATCCATCCTATGGCCTTTGGCTCTTACTACACTGTGGCATGATTCTCTTATTTGTACAGTGTGGTATAGTATCTCCTGCTTTGCAGAGGTGCACAGCACTTATTCTTTAACATTTCTTTAAACACTTCAAGAATCACATAGGAAAGACTATGCATTACTGTGCGAGCTATGATCCTTAGTTACAGCTAGGAAGGTTATGCAGTGCAGAAATGAGGGGTGCAAAGGTGTCTTTGGAATTCTTTTGATTCACAACCAAGCACGGATTCAGGCCAATTTCCAAGCTGCTGGCAGATATACAGGGCTGACAGAGTAGCCAGGAAATAATGGGACACACACAAGTTCCCCAGGTCATGCTGGTGGGTCATGCTCTGTGCTGGCAGGAGAGTGCTCTGCAGACCCTGGGCCTGATTCAGCGACAGGTGGGCCACAAAACTCCCACTGGCCTGAATTCTGGAGAATTAATGGATTTCTTAACAGGTATATTCAGATGACACATGATTAAGAACCCTAAAATTAATCCCCAAATAAGAATGGGGACAACGTGAGAAACAAAATTTTTAGTTCCTTGGACAAGGTCTTTAAAATTATTCGAGTAGAGAAACAAAGTATTAAAAATTGTGAAAACCTCCGTCTGTGTCCTGAAGATCTAGTACTGGTTTAGACCATTCTTAGAAAATTGCAGATTGGGCATCCACATCAAGGCATGGCACAGTGAAGAAAGAAGACCACAGATCTCAGTGGTCCAGGTGCCAAACCACCGTAAGTTGTGGTCTTGATCTCAGAACCCTACCTTTTAGCCACAATTTTTTCTTTTTAGTGTCTGCAGAGCTGAAAGAAGTGCAAATCAGGTGTGGTAGCAGCTTTTTTTCCAGGAGTCTGCAGAGAGTTGTTATTTATTTTACTCTTCATGACTTCCTTTGGGTGCTATTTCTGCAGAAGTCTTCATCTCTTCAATGCTGAGCCTGCCACCCTCTTCCACTTTTCTAATTACAGCCTAAAATTGCTATTTCCTTCACTCAGCAGTTTGATGTTCTCCAAGTTTCCACATCCATATAGGTACTGATAAATTCTTCCCACCCCAACAAGAACAGACGAACTTTCAAAAGCAGTTGGCTTGTATTTGCAGGCTCCTGTGCACTCCACTGGAAAAAAGTTCACATATTACCACTTTGAAAACTGAAGAGAGATGTTTCTCTAGCCCTTACCTGATACTGGACTTGACCTCATGTAAAACAGAACTCACCATCTAGAAGACATGTCATTTTTGCTCAATTATGCTTGCTTTCTTATGACATCAAAACCAGAAAGACCTCAACAATTTTGCTTTCTCTCATGAAGTAGAGGCTCTTGAATTGTATTTTGGTCTGTACTGTATCAGTGTCACAGCATGATTTTATACCTTGATTGTATTTGCAATACAAAGTCAATACAAACAGCATCGATTCCTTTCTGAGACTATCATCTTTTCCAATCTTGTTTGTTCAGAGGAACCTCTGAACTCTTGCCACTTGTGCAGTTAGAATCAAACATACTGGATCCTTAACTGAGCTGGGGACTGTCACCACTATTTTAATATGTCAACATTTTCAAACAATTTAATCTACTGATCCCATGCAAAGGCAATAGTGCTCTAAAATCCCCAGAAGTGCTTTCCAGTGACTTGAGCTAACTGGATTAGCTATAGCAGAAAGCACATACACTGAGGTAAGAATACACAAATGGTAAGAAAATCTTGCTTTCCTGTCTGGTTTGCTATCCTCTGCACCAGCAAGTGAGATAAGCCTGGGATGAGGGTAGCATTTAACCCAGGAGCTGTGGACCAATGACCTAAGTACTTAGTTGATTAGAAGTACTCCAGTTGATGAGAGTGCTCCTTCTCATTATGTCACAAGTGAGATAAGCACAATCTGGGAAAAGCTGAGGTAACTGCTGCTGCTGTTACTAAGAGAATTATGTTCACCCTGAATGTTCAGCCCTATGTGGTTCACAATTCTCTGTTTCAGGTATAAGCATGATTCTCTGCAAACTAGGTATGGTCCTCAGGCTTCCCTCAAGATGCCACTCACATTTTTTCATTGGCCAGATGTCAGTGCTGTTGGACAAACACAGTCAGATGTTACAACTTCAGCAGATGATACTTTTCTATCCCTTCTTTTCCAATTGCTCAGGTTCCCACTGCTGAATAAGCAAACAGAAATTAACATTCTGTCCTTTTTATGAACTTCTGAAGATCTTGTTAAAATTTTGCCATCCTAGAATTTGACAAACATGTGCCTACAGATAAGATGGGGATTTCCACATGTACAGTAATAGATTTTGGCTGGTGAAAGGGCAGCCAACTGCCAATAGCCAACCCTCTGACCTTTGGATGGTCTTTTAGGATGGCAATGTCTGTGCAGAATTTAAATGGTGTAGATGAGTAGCTAAAAAAAGATCAAGGCCAAGTCAAAGTCATGATTAGCCAGTAAGTACCAAGTAACTCCTGATTATAACAGAAAGAGACGTTTTAGTGATTGTTTAATACAGATTAATATGTATGCATATTGTATATATTAATAATCACAAACATACATATGTATTTTAGCTTTAGTGGTATTCTGACTTTAAAAAATGTAGCTAGCATAAGCTTCAATAAAAGCACTGTACCAATAGGGCAGTTCCAGAAATATTTGAAGATAGCATAAGGCAGCACTGCCACACGGAGACTGCTGCCCTGTCTCCCTTCATCTTTCCTTGTGCCAGGTCAAGATTTTGCACAGCCATGTAGTGAGCCGGAAAGCTGAAAGCTGGCCAGGCTTCTTTTGGGTTAGTCTTAATGCAGATCTCTTCCCTAATCTGGTTCATCGCACAGGCGCACAAATGTTTGGCAAGGGAGGATTTGAGAGAAGGGGAAGGAGAATGCATAGGTGAAACAAGCAGCCAGAGATAGGACTGCTTTTGTGTCCACTGTCCTTGATTAACATACTGGTCCTGGAGTGTGGAACTGAGCAACACTGACTTTATAACTCTGCAATATTATGAGTAGAAACAAAAATGGGTAAATTTACTTCTCCAAGCAAAATCAACACTTAGGAAGAAGCCTAAACTGGAGTGAACTGGACAGCTAAAGTGCTGAACAAGAAGACTTGAATCTTTCACCCCCAAATTGCTTATTTTACTCAAGCACAGTTCACTTAACAAGAAGCACCATGCAATGCTGTGATGGTTACTGTTGGCCTGCGTGAGCTGACTTTGCTTTTTGCTGTAGTTCCAACATTATGCCAGCTACATTTCCTGTATATAATCACTTGACAGATTAATTAAATAACAGCATTTTAATTATTCAAGACTCAGAACGGGAATGTCACCTTCTTAGTAGAATGAATGCTCACAAGGTTAACACACCACATTGCCAGGCAATAATAATCCTTGATGTAATTTCTGAGCTAACATTCACTAAGTTTCTCACGAAGTGAGTGCTTTGGAGAGGCCATCCCTGAAAAATCAGAGAACAGAGTTCAGAAGTTATGAAAAGATAAAAATTCAGCCTTTCTTGTTAGGGAAAGGTTATAATGAATGTAAACTTGAGAAGTGTTTGTAATAGCAAAATTCCATTTCTTTAGCATTCTACATACTATTGCCTTGATTCTTCTGTTATTTGTCTTGGTGAAAATCAAGAAAGGAGAATAATACCAATGTATACCAATGAGCTCAGAAACATTTTTTAATACAAATCAATACTGTTTGGGGCATCATAATTTAAGTCCAGATTGGCAATCCACCTAGGCAAGTGATAGGATCCTACAGGAAAAAGCCATGAGCTTCCTAGTTGAAGACTGCAAAATTTCCAGGAAGCCATTTCATCATTGATCATTCTATTTCCCATCTGGAAAAAAATGTACTCATGTTAAGTCCTGCAACAATGAGGTAGCTACATGCAGGTGATGGCATTGAGAATGCAAAATATATGGTAAAAAAATGACAAAACTTTTAAGTGTTGATGAATCACTATAGACTTGACTTAGGTCATGCAGGGTATTAGTCACAGAGAGTTGAAATGCATCCTGCAGTGACTGATCAGCAGTCTAACCACTTGGACCATCTTTCCTTTCTGCCCTGAAAAGAGTGTCTCTGACTAGAATGTATTCAACTATTGATAATACTGCCCATAACTTCATGCTCATGACTATGAAAAGTCTTCTGCATTGACTTGGGAGTAAGTACCTCCTTTGATGTCTGTGGCTAACAATAGATTACAGAAGTTGCTTTATAAAATATAGTTTCTGGTGTCTTGGCTGTAGAACAAGATGAACATTTCCTTCTTTCCTAGCTGCACTGTGGTGCGGATACATTGGAAGAGAGAAGGATAAATGGTGTTATGCCCCTACGCCAAACCCCAGCACGTCCATTTGGAAGTGCCCACACTCTTGGTCACGATAGTCAGGGCTGAATAGGTTCCGTCTTCTGCTGCAGATGGCATCTGCCTCTAAGTACTTCTAGCAAAACTGCATACAGTTTTTTTGAAGTTCATTCACAGGGTGCTTTATGTAGCTTTTCTTTCTATCACCACTCTTTTATACTGCCATGATGTGTTACAAGTTAAAACTGATTGAATTTTAAGAATTATAGGATAGTAAAACTAAACCAAGTGTGTCCTCTTGAGGTTGCTTAAGCAACACATATTAAGTGATTTAATTAACCTTGCAGGTGGCCTATCTGTGATGCAGAGGTGGAGCAGCTCAGCCTCTGCTGGGTTTCAGGCTCAGATACCGCGTGGCCTAAATGCAGCAGTATTATTTCTAGGGCCTTGAAGTTCTTGTCTTGAATCAGTATGTTTGATTTTGTGTGGCACAGAAGCAAAGATAAGTTGCCAAACCTAAAACAGCTCCATATAAAAGCAGCTCCACTGTCTCCTGGCTGGATCCTGAGCTGGTCTCTCAGCTGTTTGTAGAGATGTCAAGGTGAACTCTTCAGCATGTCCTGTAGCATGTGTATTACTTGAGATTACCCTGGATAACAAGGACTTGACTGTACTTAGTCTTCCTATCAGTACATTTTGCTTCCATTTGAACAAGTCAGGTATGTGCTAAATGCAATACCCAACTGGAGTCTGCAAAGTTTTATGACCAGTTTTTGCCATCCATGGCAATGAAGGCTCTCCACTGTTTCCGGGACATGTAACACTAAATTTACTCGGAGAAATGCCTGGGAGACAGTATGCTGAACTTGACAGTGAAAGAAAGACTCTGAAGAAGCCAACACCAGCCACCGCCACAATACCGCTCATCGCTTTACTGCACAGACAACAACTCCTAGGAGAGGCCACCACCACTCGGCACCCCTGACAAAAAGAGGTGGTGAGTTGCACATAGTACAATGAATCAAGTAATGCTATCCTACCCCTTCCAGAAAAACATGAACTGGGCTCTTTTCCTTTTAAATAAATGACATAAATGTTACATAAATACTGTAAAAGTGAGATGAACCATCGACTTTGGTTGGTTTTGTTTACCTAAAGCAAAACGCACAGTCACAGGACAAGCCAGTCACCCCTCAAGCTAGCAATCTCTAAATGCTTCCCGTTCTATCAATCTTCACTCTCTTTTAGAAACTCCGAGGCCTTTACCCGGCGGTCAGGCTGCCGGCTAGGCGGCCTGCTGGCGGGCTCCGCCGAGACTGCGGGGAGAGGAAGATGTCAGGCGAGGCGGTGTTTTACGGGACCCGGCTTTCGGGACCCCCCCCCCCCCGGCTGACGAGCAGGGCTCCGCTGGACCCGAGAGCCGAAACCCGCGCGCCGCCCGCCGCCCGTTCTGAGGAGAAGCAGGAACACCCGCCGGCCGCCGTCGCCCTGCGCCCCGCCCCGCTATCGACCTTCCCTGGGCGCAACTCGTCTAGCCTGCGGCCAGCTAGGCTGCCTCATCGCGCCTGCGCGTCCCCCCTTCTCCCCTCCCGTCGTCCCCGGCGCAGCGCGGCGCGGCCCGGTTCGGTGCGGTGCTTGGCCGGTGCGGAGCGGAGATGGCGCTGCACGTCCCCAAGGCTCCGGGCTTCGCCCAGATGCTCAAGGAGGGGGCGAAGGTGAGCGTGGCGCCGGGCAGGCGCTCTTGCCTCCGGAAGATGGGGTGGGGAGGGGGGAAGTCTCAGCGCGGCGGCTCGGGGAAGGTTCTGGAAGGCCGGCGGGGCCGGGGCCGGGGCCGGGGGGAGCCTCACGCTGCCCGCCCCCCGGCTTTGGTCCCCCCCGGCTTCTGGCCGTTGCGGGGGTCCGCCCCGCGCCGCCGCTCAGCGCGCGGGCCCGGGGCGGCGGCGGGAGGAGGGCGGCGCCTGGCGCACGCGGCCTTCCAGAAGGCTCCGCCGGAGCCGGCGCCCACGCTGCCCCCGCCCGTCGGCGCGGCCCCCGGTTCTCGTCGCCGCGGGGGTGCTGCGTGGGTTCCCGGGGGCCGGTGCTCCCTCCCGAGCTGTGTGCGCGGCTCGTGCCGCGGCTGCGGAGGCGATGTCGGGAGGGCGTTTCGTTCGGAGACCTTCCGTAGGCCGTGGTCGGCAACGTGCGACCGGGCCCTGTGGGTTTAGCTGTTCAGATGCGTGTCCGCCGCTTGTTCTGTAGGTTCCTTGACGCCTTCTCTGCTGCCGTGCCCCTAAGAAAAGTGCCTCGGCCAGCGCTGTAGACTAACGTACTATTTTCCATACATTTCCTTTCCATAAATCCGTTCTCATTGTATTTAACATTAACGTAATGAAGATTTTGATAGTAGGCAAGTGCTGTGCCTGATAGAAGCTTTCTTTGAAAAAGTGGACAGAAAGCAAGCAAGGCGGTTTTTTTTTTTTTAATTGCATGGGAAAATAAATGGAAGAAAATTTCTGATTGCTGCTAGTTAATAGAAAGGACAGTGAAGTTAGCAGCTCGGAAAGCCCTCTTTTTTTTTTTTCTTCAGAATCTTCCTTGGGACACAAGAAGTGGCACATGTCAGGGGCAGGGAGAGAGCAGGGAAACAAAGCGGCCTAGATGCCGGTTCTCTAATAGAGAATTCAGGGCCAGAATAGCAAGAGCAGACTTTTACAAAACAAGGAAGCAGGTGGCATTTTGAGATGTTTGTTTTGCCTTTAGAGACTATATATTGTTAAGAGAGTACTTTTGTCCGTTCTCTTATGGTCCACACAGTACGTTTTACCCTGCCCTTTCTGGGGATCCCTCCTTTTCTTAAGGCTTCCAAACTGAAGCCAGGCTGATCAGCTTCTCAAACACAAATATTTTATGAATCATTCTGCTTCTGAATTTTCAAATCGCACATGTTTGAATGTACAAGTGAGTTAAATGAATTTTGTGGAATACAGAGTTGTGAATAAAGAAGCTTGTACAAAAACACATGCTTACAAAACTGTTACCTCTCTTCAATCTGGTATTGGTTATTTTCTGTTTCCCTTTGGCATGCCACTAACTTTTTTGGAAGACGTAAGAGATGCAAACTATATTGAAAATTGAGTCACTGTTCAAATTTTCTGTTCAGAAGCTTATCGTGCCTGCTGAGTTGCCTAGTTGAGAAGGAGTACACAGTGGTTCTTTTCTCACTGTCTTTGGGTAAGGTTTAGTTTCTGTTTAAACTTTAAGTGAAATACCAAATCTAAATTAATCAAGAACTTTCATGGACTCAGTAGATTATTCATGCTTTGATGAGAAATGACTAGTTTATCCCTTTCTTTTTTGTTAGAAAGCCTAATTCTGAGCAGAACATTTTTCTTTTTAGCATTATTCAGGACTAGAAGAAGCTGTCTATAGGAACATCCAGGCATGCAAAGAACTTGCTCAAACCACCCGTACAGCTTATGGACCAAATGGTAAATAAATCCTAAAATTATTGTAATGTTTTTGAGCAAAATGTTATGTTTGAAGGCTAAACCTACCTTGACTGTTTGTTTGAAGAAGCAACGGTTTGTTTCTTGAGGAGACACATTGGACTTGCTGTAGAACTCTAAATACAGTCTTTGTGGCTATACAGATCAGACTTTGGTTAGCTCTTGAGTTATGCACAATGTACCTGCCTTTGCCAGGTTTTTGTACTAGTTACTGTGTCCTCTTTGCTGTCTTACTGCTATATGGAAGACCCACAAAAATTAAGGGAAAGAAAATAACTTGGTAGATAGTCATAACGAACATAACCATACCATGTCTGGTCAGATATACGAAAACAAAAGGTTCTCCAGCATCAATTAATTAAATGATATACTAATATTTTTGAAGAGAAAATTGCTTATTCAGAAACTATTGATTTCTCCTTAATGTAACACGCTCCAAAGTGTCATTTTGTAAAAATCTTTTAGGTTCTTAAATTATAAATAGGGCTAGTGTTTTAATGTGTGAGATATACCTGCAAGTTATGAAATGGTATCTGTGTACAAAGTGATGTTTGCCTAATGAATGATTTTTAATTTTTTTTTCCCCTCGTTAGGAATGAACAAAATGGTTATCAATCACCTGGAGAAGCTTTTTGTTACAAATGATGCTGCTACTATCTTGAGAGAGCTGGAGGTAAGTTTTCTTGCTCCAGAAGATGTCGGTTGTGAACTAGTGTTTCTGTTCATGGGCTGCTATGGTTCTTAATGTTAATAAAGAAATACATGTCACCCTGTCAGATAATTTACATATGTCATTTTGTAAATCATTTACATTTTTCACTGCATTTGAGTAAAGTCAATGAGCTATATCCACAGTGAAGAGTAGAAATCTTTTTGTAAAGCAACATTAAGTAGTTGCAGGAGCTGCTTAATAATTGCCTACTTTTTTTTCCCCCCAAACCAGTGTAGATTTAGAAGAGGGTTTGTCTAATACAGTGTTTGGAAAACTCTGAAATAGCTGTTGTGTTAATCTCCCAGTGTTGGTGGTTGCCACTTTCTCCTGTCTGCTTAGAATACATTAACTGGATTTAAGAAGCTTGAGGATATAGCAGCATCTTCCTGTGAATACAGTAAAAGTGTGGAAAGACTGACCCGTCCTAACTTCTTCTATCAAATTCATATTTGTATTACAACACAAATAATATTTTACTGAATTCTATACTTACTGATAGAAATAATGTAACTATTTCCTTACTTAATGCATTGTGTTAGTGTTTGGTATAAGTAGAATAGTGGTGGAAGTCTCAGTTCTGTTTTTAAAAAATTATTTGCGGACTAGTTACTTAATCTAATGAGTCTTGCATGTTACTTTCTGGGATAAAATGACAGTTGCTTTAGTTATATGCAAGAATACAGCATTTTTATTGCATTTCTTTTGAAAGAAAGGGAAAGCAGTGCAATCTTTAAGCAGAAAAAACCACTAGAATTAAACTGTGATTTAGACGTCTATTTTGCATGTTACACATGAATTCAGCTTGGAGATCTAAACTTCAGGCAGCTTTCCTGTTGCAGAGCTTGATTGTGAAGCCACTGCATCCTGTAAAAATAGCATAGAACCAGTATCAAGGATGCCTAGTTCATGTTGTAGGGGGAATGTTCAGTTCTCTGAGTTTATTTTATTTTTTTAATAATGTTTGTACTTTTGCTTGTTAGGGAAGTTAGCCAATTAAGATAATTTGTGCTGCTTTCTTTTCCAATTTTGTGCATTCTTAGTATCTCTAGATACAATTTGAAATAAAAGAGCTTATACTGGATGCATAGGAAAAACCTGGAACTGTAGTCTAGGTGGGATATTAGTAACTAAGATGTGTAACTTCTTTTAAAGGTCCAGCATCCTGCTGCAAAAATGCTTGTGATGGCTTCCCACATGCAAGAGCAAGAAGTTGGAGATGGAACAAACTTTGTCCTTGTTTTTGCTGGAGTTCTTCTGGAGTTAGCAGAAGACCTTCTGAGGATGGGGTTATCAGTCTCAGAGGCAAGTTATATTGTTACTACAATTCACATCGCTTGAATTCAGATTGCCATTGGTCAGTATTCTTGCGTCATGTTATGAATCGTCTGCTTCCTTCTGAACTAATGTTTTAGTGATGTATGGAAGAACAGTATATGTTTTGCTGCTTGTGATTGCTTGCTTCCCTTGTAAGCTTTTGCATTTGTTAGTGTTTTATGGCCCTTTGAGAAGGAGATGGAAGCAGTATGAATGCATAGTGAAATGGTGTAGTGAATATTTATTGTTTGCTGCACAGGTGATTGAAGGATATGAAAAGGCTTGCAAGAAAGCCCTAGAAATTCTTCCAGATTTGGTGTGCTGTTCTGCAAAGAACCTTCGAGATGTTGAAGAAGTGGCATCTTTGTTGCACACTTCAGTGATGAGCAAACAATATGGCAATGAACGTTTTTTGGCAAAGCTTATTGCTCAGGCCTGTGGTAAGTGGACAAGAATAGATGAGTGCATGCATCTAAAAAACTGAGTAGGTTTGCTTATGATAATTACTAATGTCTTCATGGAAGATAAAAGGTATGGTTAGTTTATCAGGTTGAATTGGATGGAAAGCTTTAGCCTCTGAAATGAGTATAACCTTCTTTCTCGTTTTGAACTCTTTGTTGGTGTTGTGGCTCAGGAAAGGTCTGTGTTTTCTACTAAACATTTATAGAACTAGCTTTCTAGTCTTTTTAAAGCAGAACCCCATCTTTTTTCCTCTTTTTTATCATTTGGAAGATGTATTACACTTCAGGTAAGCTGTTACTAGTCTCAGCCGCAGAACAATGGAAGCAGGACTGTAGTTGTGTTGTTTCCTCCATTTAGTTTTCCAAGAAAATATTCATGTCTAGTTTAAGTGTTTTTTCAGAGTATTCTGGGTCAGACTTCGCTCTTGAATGTAAATGGATATTTGGACTTAATTAATTGAGCAGCCTGAATAGATATTGCTTTCTGATTACTATATTATAAAAACAAAATTTCTGTTTCTCTTGATGCAGGTTATTAGCAGATTATAACTGCCTTAAATTTAGGCAGGCATCTCAAACCATTACATTTTAGTACTTCAGAAAAACTCTAGGCATTATTTATGGTGGTGGTGTTCTACTTTATTCATTAAGCAATACAAATTCTTCTTTTTTTTTTTTCTTTCTTTGTTCACCAAACAGTTTCTATTCTTCCTGATTCTGGTCATTTCAACGTTGATAATATCAGAGTGTGCAAAATCGTGGTAAGTTGGCAAGTAGCTAGCTTTGCTGTATTATTAAGGTAAACAGTTCAATGAAAGTTAATTTTTAGATCTTTAAACTTTGAAAGTGTCTTTTCTATTCTAATCTCTGTTGTGTTGTGGCATGCGTAATAAGTTTTGGAAATTGGTGTTTACGTTCCTTGTTTAGTGCCGAGTAGCAGCTTTCAGAAACAAAAATCATTAATATTGAAAGTTTACCCTAAATCAGATACATGAACTTAAATTATACACAGGGATGTTGATTTTGTTATAGAAGCAGTCATAAGATTAGGCTAAGGTGCAGGCTGCCGGAAATGTAGCGGTCTAATCTTGCATTCTTTTTGTCAGGCCTGAGTATGGTTTGTAGGTTTGGAACAAGTTTATATGTAGTATGAATTTCCCCCCTGTGTTTTTTACTCGCTAGTAAATAAATAACAAGTTGAGCACAGCAAATGAATGTCACAGGCCTTAACCTGGACCACCAACTAATCTTAAAATGGGAACCTGTAAGACAATGTTTGATGTTGCTAAGTCAGCTTAAGTCTTATTTCTTTATGCTGCAATGAAAACTTAGGTTGCTACATTCAAATGAATGTAAGGACTGCTTTTCCTAAAGGGTAATGCAACTTTCTGACAGTAAATGATCATATTATTGATATGATATATTCCCCCATTCCATTTCTTTCCTTTCAGGGTGCTGGTATCTCTGCTTCCTCAGTACTGCATGGCATGGTTTTTAAAAAAGAAACTGAAGGAGATGTTACTTCTGTCAAAGATGCAAAAATAGCTGTGTATTCCTGCCCTTTTGATGGTATGATAACTGAAACTAAGGTATGTTAAAGCTCAAAATAAGTTAGATAGCCATTTATGCTCATGTGCTCTTATTTTTAGACTTAACTATAAATATTCTTGACACTTGGTGATTAAGATATTTTTGTTAATATTGAGTTCACTAGTTTAAAAAAGTTGATAGAAAACGTCTGAACCTAATTTTGCTATACGGGGTTTTTGGGGTTGGGGAGTTGTTACTGGTTTTTGTTGGGTTATTTGAGCCAAACTATGTGATAGAATGTCTGAACCTCAAGGTCGTCTAGAAATGCTAGAATTACCCTTATTTGGACATGTTTTACCCCATTGCCTGGGAAGGGTGGCAGTAGTATTAAAAATAAGATGACTTGAGGTTTATGGACAGGTTGGGAGACAAAATCATTTGTCAAAAACTTTTAGGCATGTAGTTAATGCTGAATTGTTAACAGTGTATGTGTTTTACTAGGGCACTGTACTTATAAAGAATGCTGAAGAACTGATGAATTTCAGTAAGGGAGAAGAAAATCTAATGGATTTGCAAGTCAAAGCTATTGCTGATAGTGGTGCAAATGTAGTAGTAACAGGTGGCAAAGTGGCAGACATGGCACTTCATTATGCCAACAAATACAATCTTATGTTAGTCAGGTAAGTACTAGAAAAGCATAAAAGCATCTGATCTACCAGGTTTATGAAATGTACTTGCCATATTGTCTTACGCCTCTCAAGTGAATTAGAAAGAAAATATTGCAGACTATTTGGTTTTCTAGTGGATCAAAACCTGAGCTGTGATTTGGTTGTTTCATAGCTTGTTTCTTGATAGTATTTCACGTCTATATAGACAGCTAATTGGGGAGTTACTTGTGTATGTGATACTGTTATTCTGGTTTAAGTGCCTTTATAACACAACTGAAATCAAGAATATCAAAATTTGTGGATCTAGTAAAGAGGGATGTGGCTTCAAAGGCATATAAGACTAAACCATAATGGTTCCCTCCTGGTCACAGTTCTCATGTGATGTTTTAGCAATGATGAGATACACCTCCGTGCATCACTAATGTATTGATGGATGGAAGAACTAATTCTTAATACTTTTCTGTCATTTTTGTGGACCTTGAATCTTCTTGTCTATAAATAAGGCATGTTTGTACATCCTTGAATTACATTCTGCACAACATAAAGTCCACTTACTAGCAGCAGCTCTCAGGTCTCGCACAAATTAGTGGTCCTTTATTGAAAGCTGTAACTTTATCGGTGGTGTCCAAAAAGTTTGAACTTTGGAAATGGAGCATGATACTGTAATCTCTTGCATAACAAAGAAGGATCATTTTAGAGGTGTTGTAAACATCAGTTCAAGTCTTACGCACTAGAAGATGAAGTTCGATAATTTCCATGTATTTGAACTACTTACTTGTTTTTAAATTCTTAGAAAACAGTATTTGCATAGCTTCCCTGAAAACAGAAAATTATAACTTGAAAAAAATAGATGAGTGGATTTTATAACTTAATGCAGTAAATTTTGATAGAGTCATTAGTTTACAAAATGCTTCCAGGTTAAGAGAGTGTTTAATCGTATGTTAACATTTATTCTGGAAACTTGCTTTTAAAGGTTGAATTCAAAGTGGGATCTGAGAAGACTGTGCAAAACTGTTGGTGCAACAGCCCTCCCCAGACTGGTATGGACTTTTCAAATGAGGAGCAGAAGGGAGAGAGAGCTGATGAGCAGGTTCATCTCTTAACTCTTGTTTTTCTTTCCAGACTCCCCCTACTCTAGAAGAAATGGGTCACTGTGATAGTGTATATTTGTCGGAGGTTGGGGATACGCAAGTTGTTGTGTTTAAGCATGGTATGTATGTTCTTTAGAACTCCTAATGCTACTGTTCTAGAAGTGTGATGTTCATATGTGTTTTACATCTAACAAACTTAATTCAGTAATGCACATGTCTGTCTGAACAGAAAAGGAGGATGGTGCCATTTCTACTATACTCATTCGTGGGTCTACAGACAATCTGATGGATGACATAGAGAGAGCAGTGGATGATGGTGTAAATACTTTCAAAGTACTCACAAGGGTAAGTAACCAGGACACTTCAGTTATCAAAACTGAGCTATGGATCAGTTTGAAGCAAGACTCAGGCTTGCTTTGTGCTCATTCGCTACAAAGGCTGTAGCAGATATTTACATTGTTAGCTGGAGCCCTTTTGAGGTGTAGAGGGCTGTGTAGAGAAGGTAGCTGCCGACATCCTTGTGAATACAATGTACATAAGAGAAGGTGCTCACCATGCACTGCATGCAATTTTCCAGTAATGAGGTGAGTTCTTGAAGATAGATGAGTTCTACCACTTTCTAATGACAGTCAGCTCTTTGTTGACTATATCCCTAAATGTTTTGTAATGTTCCTTGGAAACCAGGCACAGAAGAAAAGCCAGATAGCTTTGTTTGTCACTGGGGATCAGGAGGAACTGACTGGTTGTCACCAATGAACCAGCAATTTAGTTTGCAAGACAGGCTTCCTCCGCATACTACAGAGACACTTTATAGATGGAAGAATTCAGTTTTTCAGAGTTTTTTCTGAACAGCTTTTGTGGACCTTTTTCCTTTTTTTTTTTTTTTTTTTTTTTTGTTTTCAAATGAAGAAGGAAATGTTTGTGTATTTACTCAGAAGGTGGCATGCAAAAAATGTTAAACTTTCATTTGATGCTTAATGTCCTGTACATACCAACACGTGCACATTGATTTGGAGTACAGAAACAACCATAGACACTGTGTTTGATTGTCTCCAGGAGTTGTCCTAACTTCTGATTTATGATGATTACTTTTCTTTTTAAAAGACTAGGAGTTCTTAAGTGATGTTGGTTTGCCAAAGGATGTACAAAATGCTTAATTTAAGAACAAAACAAAACAAAAACACTCAACACCTCGTGATACCTGTTGACATATTAAACTTAGTGTACAGTAGATTGATTTCCTGCATATTTCCCAACAAGTTAATGGAAAAGATGAGAAAATCTAGGAGTTCTATTATTAGTAAGCAAAGAGCTGAAATTACTTTTTTTCAAACTAACAAACAAAAAAACCTCAGACATAAACCCCACTGCATTATTATTTTCTTTTTTACAAAAGAAGCTATTTTTCTTCAAAGACATTTGGAATGAATGAGAAAATTCTGGTGAATTTCTCTTACAATGCATGTTTGTTCTGAAGCAGATTCTTAGTAAGTCTGCATGGGATAAAGTTCTATGGCGTTCTTCTTGACAGAGGATATAAATTCTAGAAATTAAAATTGATGTGATGCTTTAAGCAAAACTTTGCATTTTGGGATGGTCTGTTCACAGGATAAACGTCTTGTTCCTGGAGGTGGTGCAACAGAGATTGAATTAGCCAAGCAGATCACATCGTATGGAGAGGTATAGCAAATGGGCTTTTTGACTTTTTATATACACAAACATATATGTACTTAAAATATATATGTGGCTTACAAAGATATATACATATTGTTTTATATCAAAATACATATGTGTATTAATGCATATAAATAAATTAAAAATGTGGGGGGAAATACCTCCCTAAGTTTTTTGAAATGCTGATGTGGTTTTCAACTTCACTTTAGACTTGTCCTGGGCTTGACCAGTATGCCATCAAGAAGTTTGCTGAGGCATTTGAAGCCATTCCTCGAGCACTGGCAGAAAACTCTGGAGTAAAGGCTAATGAGGTCATCTCCAAACTTTATGCTGTGCATCAGGAAGGGAATAAAAATGTTGGATTTGATATTGAGGTAAATAGTCTCTCACATTAGTTGGTGCTCTGCAGTACAGGGTTATATTTAAACATACTTCTATCAGTCTGAAGTATTTACGGATTAATTGAAATCACTGAAGCTCTGTGTTGCACAGTCTAGAAGAATAACTTCTTAGAATTGTAATACCAAAGTGGGTTTTTTTCATCAGCAAGCAGTTAAATTCAATGTAGTATAGTGGCCTTATGTAGGAGGTAAAGTGAGATACTGAGCTAACGTGTGATGGAGAGTAAGCCTTTAGTAAGTACTTATTTTGTCCTGCTAATGGATTAGGATTGAAGGTTTTCTGAAGAGAGAAGATGAGATCAGAAGAGTGATAATTTGTTCTAAATGTGTAACCTTGAAAACCCAATAACTTGCTAGGTAGAAGCCTGAGAAAGTTTTGAATAATGTTTTTCCCCCTGTCTGATAGGCTGAAGCTGCTGCTGTGAAGGATATGTTGGAAGCTGGTGTATTAGACACATACCTTGGAAAATCCTGGGGTATCAAGCTAGCTACAAATGCAGCAGTAACTGTCCTAAGGGTAGATCAGGTAAGCTTACAAGTAACTTGGGTGCTGAACTGAAACCTTTAACTCAGCATGCGGAACACTAATGCAAAATATGTGAATCTTCTAGGCATGTAAGGCATTAAAATAGGATACTTGAAAACGTGGTTTGTTTATTTCTGAAAGCCAGGAAGCAGTTTGTTCAAGAGCTCGCAATGTTGCAATGTTGCTGCTTCCATGGGAGCGCCATTAATGTTTCTTTTCTTTTAAGATTTGACAGTTGATACTTGTATCCAGAAAGTTATCCTAACTTCTGTAGGAGCAAGATTTAACACAAGAAACCTTTTCTCATATATTGTTCTTACATGAAAATCAAACTTTTAGGAAAAACGGAGGTTATAATTTTAATGACAAATCTTAACTTTATATATCTTGTGGAACTTTAGCAAAAACGTATTTGCATGTAAAATTTCTGTAGATTATTATGGCAAAAACAGCAGGCGGTCCAAAAGCCCCTAAGCAACAAGGACATTGGGATAAGGATGACTGGAAAGATGAGCCTGAAAAATAGTATGCAGTAAGCTCTGTGTCTCTAGCAGAGAGAGGTATCTGTGTATGTGAGTGCATGCATGAGTATATTGACAAGCATATGGCAGATGATATCTTTCTTGAGGACATGTAGTGCTGCTGTCTTACATGTGCTTGTTGCTACATTTTGTATTTGTGCCTTTGCTAACGAATTTTACACCTAAAACTAAATTTTCATTGAAGGGATCACAAGTGCAATTTTAGTTTTACCTTACTTGTCACTATAGCAAGTGCAGAAAACAAGCCTTTAACATGGTAGGACTATTGGACTCTATGCTTTTTGAAGTGTGATGTTTAGACTCAATAATTCGGAACAATAGCTCTGATAATTCTGCTTTCTGTAGTGTGCATCCTGTAAACCAGTCACTCATTAGCCTATTTAAGCACTCACTTTATGTAGACTAACTGAAGTCTTAATTTGCATGCAAAAAATGAGGTAAAAGCCTTTTTTTTGGCTCAGCTTCTGCCATTTTCAAAAAAAGATAATTAATTTGTGAATATCTCGGTTAGATGGGTAATAATATGTATTGGCTTAGGTTCAGAGTAGGGAAACTGCATGAATTTAGTGAATGTTGACAGCATCATAGGGCTGGAGTAAGAGTCTGATTCTAACCTTATCTTTTTCTACTTCCCTATTATCTTCAAGATCATTATGGCAAAACCAGCTGGTGGCCCTAAACCTCCATCAGGAAGGAAAGACTGGGATGAAGATCAAAATGATTGAACAATTTAACTGTACTTCTTAAGTGACATGATTATGTGAGTTTTTTAATATTGCAGCTGGAGCCTGTCACAGTGTTTTGCTCTATTGCCTTTAAGTTATGAACTGTGTCCAATGGAGTGCAGAACTTCAAATAAATGTACTCACTGTTAAAATGTTAACTGTCATTTTATTTGGACTTAGTGCGACATGGTTGTTCCCAGTATGTGAATAATGCAGGTGCATGTGTGGGGATGACAGTGTGTGGGTGTGGGGGGCTGACCTTGGCTAGCTGCCAGATACCCCTTACTTACCAGGACAGAGTCAGAAAGTAAGTTGAAAAAGCTGACAGGTCCAGATAAAGACAAGGAGGTCACTTGCTAGTTACTGTCACATGCAAAATGAATTCAACATGTGCAAAATTAATTTATTGCCAATTAAAAATAGAGTTGGAGGGTGAGAAACAAGAACAAAAACTAAAACACCTTGTTCATCTCCCCTTCTTCCCAGGCTCAGCTGTACTCCTTCATTCTGGACTCCTCTACCACTTCCCCTACCGCATGGTGCAGGGAATGGGGGTCGTGGTCAGCCCATAACAGCTCCTCTCTGCTGCTGCTTCTTATGCGTGCTTTTCCCCTCCCACAGGGTATCATGAGCTGCTTCAGCATGGGGCTCCTCTGTGGGTTACAGTTCATCAGGAACAACTGCTCCTGTGTGGTCCTCCCTGGGCTGCAGTTTCTGACAGGAAAACCTGCTCCAGCCTGGGCTCCTCCCCACAGGCTGCAGCTTCCTTCAGGGCACCCATCCACCTGCTTTGGCCTGGGGGCTTCCACAGCTGCAGTGTGGAGGTCCAGCATGGTCATCTCCATGAGCTGCAGGGGGCAGCCTGTTCCAGCGTGGTCTCTCCAGGAGATCCCTGCTGGAGCACCCCCTTCCCCTCCTCCCCCTCTCCCCTCGGTGCCCGCAGGGCTGTTTCTCACACTTTTCCCCTCACAGCCGGGCAGCGCTTTGCCCTTTCTTACACAGGCTTTTTGGAGGTTCCGCCGTGGTGGCTGCGGGGCTGAGCCGTGCCCTGCGGTGGGCGGGCTGGAGCCGGCTGGAACCGGCTGTGTCCGGCTCGGGGCAGCCCCCGCCTCTCCTCACAGAGGCCGCCCTGCAGCCCCCTGCCAGGGCCTGGGCACCTACAGCCAGTACAGTGGATGAAGGAGCTCATAACCTCAGGAAGCCATAATCTAACTGTTGCAGCTCTGTGCTCTTAATTGTGCTCCTTACCCAATATCAAGTGTAAAAAGTCAAATGAATATTGAAGTAATTAAGTATGGCAGCAGGTCTGTAGTCTACATTCATTTTTGTTACATGCATCTATTTCATCCTCACCCTTCAAGAGTCTCCATGCTCTCAAAATGGCAGCCTGACACCAGTGAACTGCATCTCATTCTAATGGCCTTAAAAATAAACACCAAGCAGTGATAGCTAGCATGATGCAGAGTGCTGGAGTCTTTCAACTGAAGCCCCTGTTAAGATTCCTCTTGGAAAGTAAACAGCTTGTGTGTCTCAGAGTAGCTGGAAAGGAGAACTGCACTTGAAATTCAAGCCACTTCAATAATTAATCCTTTTATTACACTTGCCAGTGCTACTCTATTTCGCAGCCAAAAGGGAGTGGAAGGCTAAATCAAGTTGGGAACTATCTTATGCCTAAATAAGGCTGCCATACAACAGCTACACTAATGCTCACTTTATAGTCAGTTGCTGGTGTGGCTGAAAAATAAACTCAGCAAGTTTTCAGAAGGATTGGCATACTGATATAGTCAGCTGCACAAGTGCTACTGCTGATGACTGTAAGGAAGGGTAACAAGAACACATAAGACTGCCCATTTTCTTAGTAAGGTTGTTGTGAAAAATGCACTGAATGTAAGCAGCTGCTGCTGTAGCATGGAGGAGCCAAGATTTTATTTGTATGAAACACCATGTGAAGCCTAGCCTCTGGAGAGGAGAACTTGAAAGTTACAAGTCATTGTGGGACTCGTTTTCTTGCCCCTCTAGTGCAGAAAAAACTATGCTGGGGTGCCTGTAGTGAAAGGGAGAGCAAGCTGACTGCTCAGCCTTGCCAAAATACCCATGTAAGGCTCCCATGCAAAATTCCTAGAGAGTCTGCAGACTGAGGGCTCCTCTATTGGACATAAACCAACAGTGGAAAGAGAGCTGATGCTGAATTTGTCTCACCTCTAAGATGTGTAGGAAGAAACAGCTTCTTATGCTTGGAACCCTGTCCTAAAATACACATGGAACAGATGATAGCCAAGATAACTATAGTTCAAAATCAGAGCTGGTCCTTTTAGAGCAAAAGAGCTGCTAAGATGTGTAGCACTTGCAGGAAACTAAAAGTAGTGGTTGCTTGTCTGGGCCAACACGCAAATTACTCAAGAGAAGCTCAAAGCTGTAATTTTGAAAAAAAAACAAAAAACAACCCAACAAAAAAACAAACCAAAAAACCCCCAATCTTTTATTTAGTGAAAACACTGGAAAAAGTATAAGTTAACCATTTGTCAGTGTGTCTTAAGAAGCATAAAGTATATTCCTGCAGTTGTATACAGTAGCTCCAACATTTAACAACATAATTTGTGAGTCTTTGCTTTCTTTCAGACCACTTGAAGATGGCTGCACATAAAAGAAGGCTTCTCAGATGAGTTACAGCAGTCGCTCATAGAACAGGAGATAGGCTTGCGAGCTCAGCACTTTTGATGCAGACACAGCTTGTACATGGGTATCACTGATGTGGAACCACTGCCCGTTTACTGGTTCAGTTTCTAAAGCTGTGAAAAGAAGAATTTAGGAGTAAAAGTTATTACAAAGAACTGAAGCAATCAATCCTGTTACTGTTCTACAGTAAGAAATAACTTGTAAAATATTTCTTATTTACCTTGAGGAGATTGTCCTCGAAGGACAAGATCAGAGAGATGGTTGTTCATGCTTCTCATTTTAGCATAAGCAGTGTAGTGCCCAGACCTCATTGTTCCACTATGTTCAACAACTCCATAGAGAGAGTACAGTACTTCTGTATTCCCTTCAGCCACATTCTATAAAAGCAAAAATTTAGGTATTCAGGTATGGGGTTTTAAACAAGGCTAGAATGTAAACTCTTCGCTTTGCTTTGTTTGCTGATGAAAGGGAAGCTGGTCATTACAGATTCATGCAAGCACTACAGCTATGAACAGTGGAAGTACACTGACTCAACTACATGTTGCACTTGCGAGTTATCCTGTATTAGCACACAAAATAACTGAAGTTTGACAAGTGTTCTACAAAGATTCTGCTGAGCAGCTTAATTGTGAAAGCACATTAGACATAGGAAAGGAGAATCTGTTTTTCTACTTACTTTACATTTAGCTGTACAGAAAGGAGCCAAGTCTATCACTTCTGGAAACTTGATATGTCTGTTAACCTTCCGTAGATTAAAACCAGCCTTAAAGAGACAAAGTAGAGGAAAACCCCATAATGTTAAAATGTAGCATATTAAAAGCATGCTTAGTTACTGCATGTTTCAGGTTAAAGTTTCAACAATACAAAATTAGTTTTACATGACACAAAATTAGAAAAAAGCAACTCCCCCCCCTGCCCCCCTCCAATGCCCAAGGTTTTCCAGCATTACCTCCTTGCCCTCATGTGCAGCACTGGAGCACAAGTTAAGACAGCTCTTCAACTTGTTCTTATGGTAACTTAATGGTAGCAGAAGTGGAAAAAGAACCAGCTCTAATGTACTTATATAACTACAAGGATATCTCTTGCTTCTCAGATACTGTAATATGCCTGAGGATCTAATTTTATATCATCAGAACTGATGTTACTCCCCCCTTACTCAAATAATCTCCCAGTATCAAACTGGAAAAACAGAAGGAGATGATGACAAATGTTATTTTCTTAATCACGTTACTGTCTCTTGGAATAGGCTACACATTTCCATTTTCTCTGTGAAATTGTTTTTCATCTACTTAGAGCCACCTCCCTTATCTTTCAAGTATTTTGACAAAAATACAGAACAGCTTTAAATTTAGAAGAGGCAATACCGTCTCCCATCCCGATTCCTTTCCTCTTTCCTTCTTGAAAAGCTAAAGCCCTAAATTAAAATTTTTCCTACAACTTGGAAAAAAGGTAAGCCACTTTACTTTGGTGTCTATAAATAAGACTTAAGTTGCATTGCTTTCCATTCATCCCTTTCCCCACACCCACCCCCCCAGTAAGGCTTGGAATCCTCTCTTTTCCAATTCTACTGACCTATTTGTTACATTCATTTAGTAAGGGACCCTATTCTATCTGTACTGAAATGTAAGAGTCCACGAACTGCTGTAGTAGCAGGAAACAATGCCAAGATACTGCTGAATACACTAAGCGATAACAATAACGAGGGAATGTATAGCAAATAAGCTCAAGGAACAGTGTCTTCCAGATAACTAATGGAATATTCTTTCAGGAAAACACACTCCAACTCCTCAAAGACCACAAAACCCAACACTGTGCACCAATGCCTTCCAAACCTTGGGAAAAACAAAACAAAACAAAACAGGCTTACAGGAAATGAAAATATGCTAATGTTAGTTCTAAATTAAGCTAGTACTATGTGCATACATACATATTAAACTGATACTATATACATACACATTTTTGCAATATCGGCCTGGTACTTACCTGTTGAAACCTCTTTAAGTGAAGAGTTAAAATTGGAGGAGCAAGAGAGATTAACATCTGCTTTTTGGCATTAGTATAAACATACTTCTTTTCACCTGCAGAAAAGAGAAAACACCAATGATTAACATCTAAACAAATGTTACAGGACGAATTTCTTTAATTTGCACTATTTACACTGCTAGAATGTCATCTACTACAACTGAGAAACTGAACATTCCCCTTTGTAACATCACATTAAATGATGAACTGTACAACAGCTGCCATCTTGCAGATCCTGTATCACAAAAGTAACTGCTCACACCATGTCTCAGCAGTGTCAGCACAAGTAGTGCTAGTTCTCTACAACTCTCACAATCAGAAATTGCACGCAGCTTTTATTGGCCTTTTCAGCAAACACCAACATGATTTCCCTATGACAGTCATAGCAGAATTTTCACATCTGAGGAAAGAACAGAAGTCATCTGCTAAACAGCTACTCTCTACAATCATCCACATAATGAAATTTTAGACTGAAATGCCCTTTCCCTCCCTCCACACACAAACCCACTCATCTTTGCTCACTCTTCTTCTTCAGTCCTGCAGTATTTGTACCCAACCGTGTGAGCCTACTATGCTGCTCAGTTAAGAACTTACTTGTATTAATCTGCGTGAAAGAGGTTCTCACAACCTACCCACTGAATACTAGTTCAACTGATCCAAGTTAAAGTTATACAAATACCACTTTAGGGACATTCCCCCCCTTACCCACCCAAGCAGCAGATAGGGACATATTTAAAGTTTTCTTTTAAAAGGTAATTTGTCATACTTTTTATGTTCTTCTTTGGTCCATAATGTCTTTGTGTACATACATCACAGAGTAGTTTATTGGTCTCAGTAAGCTTTTCATTACGGGTAAATTGATACAAACAGTGATGGATTGAACCTTCTTCGAGGTTCAGACCTTCCCTGTTTGCAAGAGTACAAAATGCTGTTTCTGGATCTTCAGTTGATACTTCACATGTCTTGACAGGAAGAGTTTGAAGGTCATCTAAGGTACTTGTATCAGATTCATCATTGGCACCCAAGTGTAGTTCTGAAAAGTCAGTAGCAAGCTCTTCCTCATCTTTATTTTCATCATCCTCAACTTTCAAAGATAGGTTGTCAGGGCCATTGACAAACTTCATAGGAGAATCTAATCCTTCCATAGGGAGATCCATGAGAGTCTCACTTTCTACACACTCTTGTTCTGGCTTTCCTGTATTTTCATGCATGCTCTGAACTTCTGTACTACTTCCCTGTACCCTCAAGTCTTTTTGAGTTAAGCAGTGATCTCTGCCATCATTTGATGATTCCTCTTCTCTCTTCCTATCAGGAGCTTCAGAGTTAATTTCTGCCTCTGATTCTTGGTTATACTCGATGTCTTTTTCTGATTGTTCAGTTGCACAGATATCTGTTAAGCGAAGCACCTTTCCTTGAAGTTTTTGCTGGCGGCGCTGGCTCTGCAAATTGGAATACATAATATACAAAAATAGAAAAACCAGAGCAAGTTTACATGATATTTAGCAATTCTTACAATTACTTTATCAAAATTTTTGTAGCATGCCATAGATGCAAAGGGTGGGAGGGGGGAGCAAAATCTATGATTTGATGATCAGAGGTGATCACAATTCAACCAATACTGAGTTTATCCTCACTCAGATATAGTTCCCACTGCTCCTTGTAACACAGTATCTTCAAAATACAACTAACAATTTCCTTTGTATCCTCCTCATACTTTCTTATGTCCGTATTCTAAAGTTTTGCAAATATTCTTGCAATCAATGACTGGAGAACAGCTGCCTGATACAAATTAATACTACTTCAGACAGGCAACAAAAATTCCACATTCCTCTGGATATTATCTTATTCCTAGCACAGCAACTCTTAACAGAACATGTAACATCTTAATAGCAAAGACGCAGATAAAATAGGTCTTTTCAGTTGTGCATTTGAGTGAGGAGAAATTTTGAGCCGTCTCCTCCTTCATCTAAACCGAGGAAGCAGAAAGAATTTGTTTTACCAGAAGTTGCAAGCACTTCAGTAATAATAGTGAAATACTTAGCAAAACCAACCTTGGCTTGTTTTTTGGCCTGTTTCTTTGCTTTTTTCTGAAGGTGCTTACTTGTACCAGGGGGCTCATCTCTCTGCTTAAGATAACAGTCATTGTTTTTGTCCTCTTCATCTTCAGATTCCTTTTCTTTGTTTTTTTTAATGTTTCTCTCATTTGTGATTTTTACTTTCTGCAAAAAACAAAAAGCCACAAAACAACTACAGAAGTAGAGATGTTACTGTCCTGAGTAACAAAATAGTATTCCAGAGAAAACTGCAGGGATGAAACGTTATGTGAGTTTTCAGCTCAGGATATAACATTCTAGTAACTGTAACATACAACTAACTCATTTATGCCACCCTAAAGTTTACAAAAGAGGTGTCTCACTCCAGAGGGAGTCCACATGAAACAATCACTTGCAAAAAGAAACAGTATGAAAAAGGAAGACTATCAAGGGCCAAATTCTGAACCTGTAAAGGGGCAACATTACCTTTGGCTCTAACAGATGTAAATCTCATTAAATGCACTGAAGAGTAACATTTTACACAAGTGGAGACATTTTCAGTTGAACTGCCTGCCACAGAATTTGTTTGCTTCTGCTAAAATGAAATTTGTTTGCTGCAGGAGACACATGATCCCTTTGGCTGAGGGGTTTTCATTTCCATATTTACTCAATAGCTTTTGTGTGTGCAGTGCTATGTAACAAAACTGAAATATTACATATGCGGACTATCAATATGAAACACAAAGCAAATAAAGTATTTTGAGTGTCTAGGGATCGATCAAATAAATTAATATTGATCAAATAAGTATTCACACACTATCCTACCGTTTCTTAACTTTATTCAATAACCTGAATATTATGAGAAGTATTCTTGCACTCAATGCAGAAAAATGGATGAAAAAAGTAAAAAAAAAAATAATAAAGCATTCTAGCAACCACTAGACACCCATCACTGTCACGCAATTTAGTTCAGTTTTACAACAGTGAAGATGAATTGGGAAACATTGCTCTTTGCAACTCAGTCTTCTCCAGTAGTGAGACAACACTGGAACATACTAGATTATTCCCTAAGCCAATCTCTACATTGGAAACATTAACTGACAAAGCAGGAAGATCACCAACAGACTACCAGTAATTTTCCAGAGACAATTTATGAGCCACAACTTACAGGAATGACTCTCATGAAAATCTTATTCTCTATCTTTCTGGGCGAATTTATAATTTTAACTTTCAAAAGAGACATTTAGAAGGATGCATAAATCCATTCCCTAGTGATTATATAATAAAGGTGTTTTCATATAAGCAAACAAAAACTAAGCCAAAAAGCAAGCATGTACAATTTCTTACCTGATCATCTAGTACAGGAAGTGACAAATCAAGGAAAGACTCGTGGACCAAGGATACCTTTAAATGAATATTCAAGAGACCAATTTAATTTTCTTTGGAAGTGGCTGGCTTGCTATCAATAGGTTTATTTGTATGTAGCCTTGTTTGCATTCAGTGCATGCTTTCACTTGTTCATACAAACGTAAACTACAGATAATCTACCTTCACAAACAGCTATCCCTGACCAAAATCTAGCAGTCATATTACCACAGAAATAATTTACAAATTACAGTTTTCTAGTGGCCCAGAATGTGAGAACCCAACTTAGGGCCTATAAGATTGACATCTGCAATCAGTCAGGAGATTCATCTAGCCCACTCACTAATACCCTTAATTACTTCATTCTCAAGATGCATTATCCCAATAGTGCCTTCTTGCTTAACTATTCTCCTGGCAATCCCACGGTCATTGCAGTGTGGGAAAGGGAAAGTACTGCATCCAGTAATAGTTCCTGTTTTCTCTCAGGACTTAAACAACTGTCTGAAGCTAAAAAACAAGCACCAACTTTGTACAGGTGCCCTACAAACAAAACCAATTTCCTCAAGTTATATTTTCAGTGTAGCACATGGTCTGAATTTAAACTTGCTCTTCATCTTCTAACCTAATCATCTGATGAAAAAGGAAAGGACCCTCAGCAGCACACTGCTGGTAGCAGAACAATTCATTCACTCTACAATTTGTAGCACTGGAAGGTGTTTACTAGGAATCTGAGAGTGAATTCCTCTGGCAGAGGCAGCTTGCTGTTGCTGACCTCTTTTTCTGGAAGGCTTCTGAAAGGAACTGAAAGATTAACTTTATAACATACGGGAAGAAAGATTCCAGCCAAACCATGGCCCTCTTTGAGAAGTATACAGCCAGTCAACTCTTAGAAGTATATTAACTGAAGCAAACCTCTCCAGTTTCACTTATGTCTCCATATAGTTACTTTGGGGTTCTCCTGCAGATTACATAAAATTATACTCTAGGCTATTCAAAGCAGGTAGTTTACTTACAGTTCTGCATTCCTCACACATAATTGTACTGGTTAATTCTCCACCAAAGATTCGATCTACAACGCTTTGTATTCCCTTTTTCTTTTCATATTCTGAGAATTGACAAAGTATATAGTAAAGTTAATAATATTATATATAATATACTGGCAACCAATTTAGTTATGGCATACCAAATTAAAAAAAGAGAATACAGTATGCAAGATGTATGATGTAATGTGTTGGCCTGTTGTGGTTTCCTCAGGAAGTACAGCAAGATTCTTAAATTAAGATTTGTTTGTATATCAAAGGAATGGGGACAAAAACACATTTGCAGAAGACAGCTTGACTGAACCAACACCTTTACCTATTTTCTCAAATGCATTTCCCTATTTTCTCAGAAGTACTGCATCCAGTAAGAGTTCCTGTTTTCTCTCAGGACTTAAACAACTGTCTGAAGCTAAAAAACAAGCACCAACTTTTATAGATGGCCTACAAACAAAACCAATTTCCTCAAGTTATACTTTCAGTGTAGCACATGGTCTGAATTTAAACTTGTTCTTCATCTTCTAACCTAAGTCATGTTGAAAACTTTAAAAATTCTTTTGTTCACTGTTTGGGTTTTTTTATACCACTGTTAAGTAACAATGGACTATTAGGACTGAATAAATCATTACATTCATGTGCTAATATTTTAATTTCTTACATAATATTTGAATGATTAAACACTACCCGAACATATTTTAATGTATAATGTCTAGAGAATCAACCCCTTCTTTCACTGTTAAGAAGGAAATGCCACCAAGTTCAGTAAGACATTTAAATAAACAGACTAACCCATTGAGCCTTATATTCTAGATACACACATATTCAACAGATGGCATAAAGTTGTACACTTAAAACATGTATCTTTTAATTGATACTATTACTTTGTGTACTTCAATGAAACAGAAGATTTTAAATTATCACAACATCAGTAACATGTATTTTACCTTTAATTTTCTTTTTAAGTTCTTCTTCATTTTGTTTGTTAGAGTCAGTCATTGCCTTCAGTATTCCAACACTTACTTGCTGGAATTTTCAAAACAAATACACACTGTAAAATTTCCTAAACTAATTCAGTTAACTAGTTCATTTTACAAAATGTTTCAAATGGAGGAAAAAGTTTAATCTTCACCAATTAAGAGAATCAATACAAACAACACAAACACCTGTAGAGATACAAAGTAGTTCCTACGGATATTAAAAAAATAATCAACCAAGAAACAAGCTCGCAAATGTAATGTTGCAATTAGTATGTATGAAAAATCAGTCTAAGGATGAAATACTTCCCCAAATTAAAACTGGAAAAAAAAGAAGAAAAATGAAAAAAAGGAATTTCTGCAAGTGAACTTTCAGGCATTTCAGAAATTAAGACAAAACGACAATCTTTAGGGTGACTACACATACTCCAAACCCACTTTTTCTGTGGAAGTTTTGAACAAGTCAATCTATTTCTGAAGGACAACAGACATTTATATTCAAAGTGTTGAATTAACTGAAAACATTTAGAGCAAGCAAAATTGAATCCTTCTACTTAATTTTACTAGAAAAGCATAAAGAATTACCAGTACGCTGCTTTCCAAAAAGGCAGAAAATATTATTACCTTAGAAACCTAAACAATGTGTGCAATATATATAAGACACATAGGCCACAAACTTACTTCTCTCTTTGAACAGTTTTGTTAAATGAAAACAGTAATGCCTGTGGTTGCTTCTTCACAACCCCACTGCTTAGAGGCTGCCCAGTTTTATAGCTTTGTTGCTAATCTGCTTCAAGTGCGTGCTATGGGCAGCACAAACCACTCTACAGGGGTTGACTTATCTCAGAAAGAACGATCTTTCTCCCCTCAGCAGAGGAGAAAGTCTTGGTCTGGGGCATGTAGCAGAAAGGTATGTGCAACTATGAAATTAGCACTCACTTGGATTTCTTCTGCTCTCATTCCATCAAGTAAGTAACGAAGCAATTCATGACTGTCTTGCTGCTGATAACCTTTAAATCGTATTGCTCTGTTAAATGAGACAATAATTGTAAAGTATAACTGAACTTGGAGATAGACAAAGTAAAAACAATTCATACCAGACACAAAAACACAAAATCTCAAGCAAGTATGTATATAAAAGCAACAAGTCTCTAAGATGGTATTTTCTAAAAATATGAAGCTAGCTAATCAGAACGTCACTGAGTATCTTTAATTTTACCTCTATTAATTTATATTTTGCTCTTTATCCTCTTCTTTCAAAATTTGTTAAGTATTACACAAATTTTATATGCTGTGATGTGAGCTCAAGAAAAAAAAAGGGAGAAAACTGACCTTCTTTTTAAACAACTAAAACTTTTTTCATACTCACTATGACATGCAATTGTACAGATACTCACTTTTTACAAACCTGAGCAAAAAGTTCCTTAGGAGTGACTACCCCTTTTTTTGTCTCCTGCATTTCTGTCAGGAACTGATACATGGCTAATGTCAAAGGACCTGGTTGATCTAGTTTTATCAGCTGAGGTTCCTGTTTTAAACAAAAGCAACAAAGTTGTTTTGCCTTAATTTGGTGACAGACATTCTGGAGTAAGTTTTTCCTTATCTAAAACACTTCAGTTCTTGAAAACATTATTATAAAATACACAAAATTCCAAAATGGCAGTAAGTTAACCTGACAAAAACAATCAACACATGGTTTCTCATGAGATGATGCCAAAACATTGGGCTAAGAATCATTAATTATTTATTACTTAGTTGCAACTCTGCATTTCTTGCTTTTATTAGAAAAAAAAAATACAATTTCTTAAAATGCACAACCCTTCTTTCCCATCCAAATCCCTAACTATAATGACAGGTGCGTTATTTAAGTTAGTGCTGCAGACATGCTCTAGTTTCCTATTTTGCATTTAGACAAGTGAGACCATAGCAAAAGTTACACATTTTCATCCTTTAAATAACTTATTCATAATGTAAATACTCCTTTGATGACAACTAATAGTTAAGACTATTGAATCACTGCTCTTTTACTTTGAAAGAAAGACCTCTGTTGACTTCAGAAGTAGCTTTATGGTGAAGTTCCCACTGATTTTACATCTTAATCTTGTTAGTGTTTAGCTGAAACAGCTTTAAAATTCAGAGATGAATATTGCTAGTTTCTTTAACAGATTGGAAGGGCAGGGAGAAACTTTATGAAGGTCAAAGCATACATACCATGGATAACTCAGGTGATTCGATCTTAACTGTTGTGCCAGGCATTTTAGCTTCTTTAAGCAGCTCCCTCAAGACTGGAGTTTGTGATAAATTCTGTAGAACAGAAAAGAAAGAAAAAGATTGGTAACTGGGGAACAAGAAGAAGGGCAGGTGAGTTCCACTGGTCATGGAATTTGTAGCAACCAGACTAGCAGCAATTTATTTTTCCCAAACACAGAACTAGAATGGTAACTACCACTCTGGAAATTCTAACAGAGTTAACATTTAAAGGTGCATTCCATACAGCGAACATGACTTCCAAGCGTCCTCTCTATGTATTACTTTAGATTGCAGAAATCCTAAATGTACTATTCTACAGAGTGATCTTTTGGCAGTCTGTTTACTAGTGTCTGTTTCTAAAATCAAGCATATTTGCTTAGTTTAAAACATGTTAAAAAAAAAATGAAAATCAAAGTTTACTAAAACCTGCAAATACAGTAGGAATTTTGTTCGAGTAAAGCTTCGGTATCAAGAGCCAAAGAGCACAAGATTACATGCGAGTTTTAATACACATGAAAGAACAAGTTTATTCTATCCAAACACCTCTTAGCCAAGCAAGACACACAAGTTGGCAATGCAATATGCTCATCCTGTTAATAATTTACTTTTATTTGATTTCCTGTTGCTGACAGAGACATTTTTGTTTCAGTAAACACCCACAGTCTTTGGGTATTAATCTCTTATATTTCAAGAGGTCAGCAAGGGTGATGTGCCAGACTATTTCATTTTTTTTTACTAAATTAGGAAGTTGGCATGCTTAATCTACATCAGTGAAAGACACTGTCCCTCAAAGACAAGGCAGTTTGTTATATTTTCCCTTAGAGCATGTCTGAACCTGCAGCTCCATTTCTTCATATTTCTCTGGGCCAACACACTATTTTTAGAAAGAACCCATCATTCTTGGCAGATAAAAATAACATTCTAATTGGGTCATTGTAAAATACTGGGGGCGGGGTTTTTGTGGAGTCGTTTGTTGGGGTTTTTTGTTACTCAAAGTTTTTTTTAAGAGCAGCAATAACTACCATACCTGCATCACTGCATTAAAGAAACATGTATTCCCCAAGTTACTAAGTCCTTTCACAGTCACTTCCGAGTTAGTACTTGGATGAGAATTCTCTTCTTTAAGTGAGACTTCCTTTTCTTGCTCATTTTTGCTGTCTTTCTCTACTTTTTTATTTTCAAATTCTTTGTTCTCTTCTTGTTTTTCTACTGAAATGATAAAAAAATACACATATTAACCCAGTAACAGGAAATGGGATAGGAAAGTTATTATAGGCAGCAGTAATCTACAATGTTTAAAACTTAAACATATGATAATTAGTTCTGTAATTGTATAAATGTAACACTACCAGTTTAGGTTCTTAAACTGTCCAGGTAACAGGAGTTAAAAAATAAACAAAACAAACCACCACCACCAACAAAATAATCAAGAAACCCCTGAAATGCCATTTCAGATCAGCACACAAGTTAAACATGCCAATTGGCCCACAAGCCATTCATGCTAACAACCTCTGAAACTCTGCATGTGTTATCTGAAATTTCATTCCTGTTGCAAAATCACCTATGTTAGGACTTTATACAACAAGAGGGCATCTGAGATAATATCCCTTTTGACATGGCACTATTGTCTGAAGTGAAATGCATAGGCCTCCCACTGTCAAAGCATTCTCATGTTCATTTCATGAACCTAAACAGATGAAACTGGAAGGTTTATATTCTTCAAGACACATTAAAGACATCTTCCCCAAAATTACTTTGGTGTATAGCTCAAACTTTCGATGACCTGTTTAATAAAACTGTAAGGGAATTCCAGGTAATTTTCAGAATAACACCCACACTGGTTAACACCAACACTGGTTCTGCCAGTTTGGCAGTCTACTATTGATTAGATTTCTGATAAAGAGGGCTGTGAGCCAAGGTTAACTTTAGAATAAAGTAACACCAGCTCAGAGGAAGCAAGGAAAACAGACAACACAATCTTTGCAGGTGGACAAGAAACAGATGGATGGACAACAGATGGAACACCTGAAACAGAAAACCGCACCCAGGTATTCATCTGTTTTCCAGTTCAAACCTGAGAAGAAGATTTTGGCAACCAGTATGAAATTCAAATATCGGATGTAGAGAAACTACATATCTGGGAAAGACTAACCAAAACCACTCAAAGATGCTGGTTCCTGTGGGAAAACCTCAGCTGCTTCCTGAACAAATATTCAGAGACAGGCCCTTGGCATTGCTGGATGGTTATGATCTATTTCCCAAGGAGGCTATGATTTCACCCAGGTGTAGGATGGTGTTGGCATTTTTTATAGCTATGAGTTACAGCATTTATTTTGATATGCAAATTATTCCAAGTTTTCCAGTCGAAATGCCTTGTATAAAAACAGTTTTGCCATTGTGGAAACAGGGGGGTTTGCTGGGTTTGTTTCCTTTTAAACAACCATGTTTTGCAGATAGACTGCAGGCTGAACACGCTATTTTAGAGAGTTCTGAATGCACTGCAACTACCTATACTAAATATACAGACCCAGCAGACAAATCTTCTTGTATACTCCTTCCATTAGGAAATGTGCTGCAACAGCTGGAGACTTAGTCATTCCAGCTGATACATTGACAAATACCTACAAAAATACTTTAAAAAAAAAAAAATCAATCAAATGATCCTTAAGCAGTGACAATTCTCCTTCAGACCAAGACAGACTGAGCAATACCGATGACTAAACACAGCACTTCTAAGTACTGAAAGTCAATTCCTTACTCACAGAACAACTGAAAGTCACATTTAAAAAAAACCAGTCACATTAAAATTGTATTTTTTTTCCCTCTTATTTCTGTATTTCTGGTCTGTAAAAGTTTAGAGGACACTGAGCAAAATCCTGGTCCAATTAGGTCCATGGGCTAGGACATTACTTCTGCTATCAGAATTCTGACAAAGGGGAGGGGAAAAAAAAAAAAAAAAAAAAGGGAGGAAATCAGCTTTTTACTTTACCATTAGGTGCTCCAAAAGTTAAATCTAATTTAGTGTGCCTTCTAAATTTACAGTACTGTCTCCTAAATTTAAAGGATTTTCTGTATTATGGTATGTATACTATAATTACTTACCTGTACATGATGAGTCAATACAAACTTGTTTTCTAACATAATCCACAATCTGGCCCAATCGGGTTGAAGTGCTATATGGAACTTCATTATCGCATATGTAGCACCTGCCTCCGCCCCCCCCCCCCCCCAAAGAAAAACAATTAATTTTTTTCCTATTGTTTAAAAATCCTAAACTATTTGCTTGTTTGATGCAATTCATTACACAAAGTTACAAAACTACAAGTCTTATTTTAAGATTTAGAAGCCTTAAAGAAGAGTTCAATCTATTCCTGATAAAGAAAAGAAGAAGTTTAAAAATTATCTTTACTAAATGATTTGGGTGAATGGAGGTTGCAATTTACAAATATAAATCAGACTCTTAAAAGATGTGCTTAGAAATCTTGTTGCAGGAAAAATAAATGCAGGAAAAATTTACCAAAATCAAGAAACTAAGATATAAGGCCCTAAAGAAAATTACTTACAAATGTTATGGCATGGGAAAATATTCTGAGAATTCTAGCCAAGCAAGTACTTCATTATATTTAAATTGGATAAGAAATAAATCAGTGTCCTCCATTAATCCTGCACACTTTTACTTGCTCTTCTGCTGCTGATAGAAACATATTTGTTTCTTTATGAGCAAAGAAGCATGTGGTTAGGCCACTAATCTCTTTTAAACAAAATTGTGAGAGAAGCTGCAGTGATAAGGGCTCAAGTAAGAGTAAAATTCTGCCAGAACACATACAACTGAAGGAGAGTTCTATGTACTGATTTTGTAGTTCTGCCCAATCAGCTCTTTGAAGAGGTAACAAAAGGTATTGAAGAGAATACTTCTGCATTTTGAAACACACCAATTACAGCTCTTAGGCACAAATGCATTTAGCAGATTTCACAGTTACCGTAAGTCAGGCTCTATTTTCTGATATGAAAAGAAGCAGAAGCCTGTAGCAAAGTGCTTCCTTAAATTTCCAGCATCCCTGGAATTAGCTGCAATTTTCACATTTCTTCATGTCTCATTAAAAGAATTGGCTTGACTTTTGGATCCCTAAGTATGTATTTTTTGTCTGTCTGGTTAATTATAAAAATAGTCATTCTCACTCCTGGAATAACAAACGAGTTACTTCTATGGGCCATTTTAACATCATAACCTTTCATCCCTCAAAAATTTTGTAGGTAACCTTCAAGAAATCAAGGGATTAGAAAAAGTTTTTCAGCAATGGCTGTTTGACTAGTGGGGGAAAAACGTTAAGTATATCCAACTGCTATGTCATACCAGTACTGAAAATGCATACAATAGCACTTGTTGTAAACCCAAACCAGCAGAACTTAATGAATTACTAGAACTCTCCTCTTTCTCCAAGTTCAAAATGTTTCTTTCAACTGTTTACAGGTACTATTCAATTTCAACCACTTATGCATGCACACCATAGAGAGATTTATTCATACATTCATAGCATTAATAAATTCTGATCAAACCTGCTTTTGCTTTTATGTACTAGGCCCACTGTGAAATACAGTTCTTGACTGTAGGTTTGATTTGTAACAATAATTTATACCCAATATATCAATCTCTGAATAATTTCTTGTGCAAGTTTGTACAACCAAGAGATTCCAGAAGGAAACAAAACATCTTGCTTAGAGAATGTCCTCTTATTCTCAAGTACTTAGATTTAAAAGTTATTTAAGTTTTAGAACAGAAAAAGTAAAGCACTCACTTCAAAACCGTAATTTTAACACAAATTTAAATTCACAAAAAGAAGTTTACTACTTCATTAGTAATACATGTTATTAATAATGTCCATTTCCATTCTAGAGTTCAATAAAAATACTGATCATTACACATAAAAGTGCTAAATATGGCCAAATAAAGAGATAATGTTATATTATTTGTCATTATGTTCATTTTATAAGTTTAAAAAAGGTTACTAAGAAAAATTAAAACTCTAAGTCAGGCACAGTATTTCTGTAGAACACAGTTTAGAAAATTAAGGTTCTTCCTTATATAGTAATGCACTATTCCTTTTAAGAGAAGGAAATACAACCAGGGAGATGGAATTTGTATTGATTGATCCAGTAGCATCTTGTAATTCTACAGCTGTGCTTCTTAACTATACCTATAGTTTTAAGAAGCCATATTTATTGAGAAAATAAAAATAATTAAATTTGTCACTGTGTGCGCATCAGAAAGGAGCTTCTCCTAAGGCTGAAAATTAAGATTTAGAGCTACATATCAACATTAGTTTCCATGTGTCAGTATTGTGACCAAGCAAAAGCAGTAAAATATGAAGTCAACAGCATTTGCTAGTTGGTCAACTTCAACTTCAATTATGAAAAGTTTCTAGTTACGAATATTACAAGAAAGTAATACTTATTCAGCAAATCTCAGCAAAGACTGCTGGGATTTTTGTGTGTGGAAATGCGTCATATACATCTAGAGATAAATCCTAGAATTCACAGAGAAAAGAAAACACAAATTACATCCCAGCCTCTGTTGCCCTCTAGCTCTATCTTATAACTGTTGCCTGACAAACTCACCACACGCTCCAGTTGTCCAAACTGAGAACCAAACAATGGGGATCTGATCTTGGCGTTGCATAATGCTTTAAAGCGTGCTGTTCTTGAGAATTTCTGCCACAGCCCTATAAAGTTGATAACCAGAAGGGTCACAAAATCCAGTTGACTATCAATGAAACATACATAAAGTCAGAGTATAAACAAAGTATTAAAATGAAAACTGTTTAATTATGTTAACTAAGTAGGATAAACAGATGGGTCGCTATTTCAAGACACTTATTTCTGCAGAGAGAAAGGTAACTTACTGTGTGCAGAATAACCATAAAGTTGCTCAGGGACTGAACATCTAATTTACAAATTCCAGTTTGAACAGCTTGAAGAACGAAACAGAACAAAAACCTCTTCACCATGCAGAGTTCTAAGTTTAATAAACTAACGTGACCGTAAGACCTTTCTGTAAAAATCATGAATTAGGAACATTAACAGAAATTTTTATTTTCTTAGCAAAATAATTTGGACTTTCTAGGAGAGTAAGTCCTCAAGATTGTGTTTTAGCCTTAAGTATGCTAAATGCCTTTGTGCCAAGCTTCTAAGTACTTCATCTGCAATTCAGAGCAGACATTTTTTAATCACACTAAAATACACAAAATCATTTATGTAGCACCACCTTTAAAATAAAAAAGTGATAAGAGTTTAATTAGAAGCTCTCTTGTTCCACTATATTATGAGGCACTGAAAGATATTGAGACAAATTAACAACAAAACAAGAGATACCCTGTGGCCACATTTTAGACATAACCATATTGAAGGGCTTTCATCAGTCTCCTCCTCAGATTTCTCTTGTGTCTTATTGTCTGCCTTGCAGTCCTGACAAACACGCCATTCCACGTTCAGCAGTGCCTTTTTCAGATGACCTTGTTCCAGTCCTTTACGAATATGCTTGCACACAGGTGCTACAAAATAAAAAGCACAAGAAGGATATAGGTATCATAACAAATGCAGATGTCTCTAGGCTTCAGAGACACAGGCAGCAATCCAGAAGCTAGGATAGCCTTTCTAGAGTCAAAGAAACATTGACAATTTAGCACATATATCAGAAAGAAACCCTTTGTTACCCCCATTCACAATCCAGGGATATTGTTGCTGCATCCTTAATTACTGCATTACTAAAAAAAAAGAAAAAAAACAACAAAAAACCCCAAAGTATCACTCAAATCTACATCTAGTCAGAGGAGTTGACAAAACCTTTGGATACAAACCTACCTACTGTGCCAGGCTGTGGGCTTCTATTATTGTGGCGTTACGATTCCCACACCTCCCAGGGAGCAGCCACAGCCCACTGCCACGGTTCCCAGTCACCAAGGCAGCACCTGGCTGGCCTATAAAAGTGGAGATTATGGAGGTTACGCTTCCAGCTGAGCTGCCTCAGTGAAAGTATGCAGCAGACTATGATAAAAACGAATGGCAGAGTCATCCTACCTATACCGTTATCACTTTGCACTACAATACTACACCCTACTTGGAGCTGCACCTTCTGGGCCTGGTGTGAACTCTTATCTATTTAACCAAACTCTGCTAAGAATTGTTACACGGAGAACAGGCATCTGTTGCTATGAGCTACTATCAGGAGTTTGTCTTATTTCTTTTTTAATTTTTAAGTTTGTTGGTTACACCAACACTTGAGCAAAGAGAAGCTGCCTCTAAGCTTAAGTCATGTGCAGAGAAATTGCGATTGACAGACAACGCATACGCAAACTGATTCAAGTTCTTCCAAATAAAAAATGAGGAACATAATTTTTTTTTTTAACTGTGTAGGTTTCCAAGACATTTATCATCAGCAGCCTACAGTTCTTCACTATTTGCAGTTACAAACATCTAAATTTGCAAATACAGGGTCAAATATCTGACAGTACAAAGAATTACCTCAAAAGTCAAAAAGCACAGAGTAAACAAACCCATGCTAAAAGAAGAACACTGTATGTACTTAATATGTTAAAAAAAAAAATTATATTTTTGTGAAACTACTATTGAGAAGAATTATATAGTTGTTTACATAATTCAACTGCCTTAAGTCCTTTGCTACAGAGATATTTTTACTGCTCAGATAGCATAACAGCTCTGAATTTGTCTTTGCTGAGGACCCTATTGCTAGATTACAGCCTCAAGATAGCAAACTTTTCTTGGAATGAGCTGAAACCGGTCAAAAGTTTTGTACCTACAGTTCTGTTTCTGTCCAAGATTATAGGATTTTACCACAGTACAAATGCTAGCGAAGGAGAGCCAAATACGGCTATTTTGATGCATTATTTCAGCCTTTTTAAAAAACATAAGCTTCATCTACAACTTCAAAACTGGTTTTTAAATAAACTTTTTGTATATTGGTTGCTTCTATACAGTGGAATTATTCACTATGATCAGTCTTAGTTTACATCTGTGGCTTTACAGGACTTTGTCAGGGTAAGCTAGCCTATTTTAAGCCACAGAAGTGTGATGCCATCAGCAATTTCACCATAACTGATTTTTTTTGCTGGAGAAAGATGAGGAACAGTCATAGCAGATATTGATCTTGACTCCAGAAAAATCCAAACAAAACCCCTAAAAGCAGCTAAAAAGCCATAGGAGACAGAAGCTACCACAAGACCAGGATAAGCAGGAAACCAAAGTAGAATAGAATTGGATTTAAGATAAAGAGGCCATCACACTGAGCCTCTCGGCTAAAACTGTAAGTGCTCTTTCTTCCAGCTAAATTAGCATGGCTCAACTTGTTTCCCCACTCAGGATCAACAAAAAAGATGGGAAAGACAGAATCTGTGACCTGGTAGACAAGGTGGTAGAAGAGAATGCTATGCAGCACAAGGAAACACAAGAGCTAGAATAACCAGGGTAAACAAGATAACAAAATTTCAATACAGGGGTGAGATCCAGCTAGAATGATAACACTAACAATTTGGGATTTTCTCTAAAGGAATCGAAGGCAAGGAAGAAAAAGAGGTTTTAAGGGAAAAGCACTATGACTAGAGAGCTGAGGTGTCCAGGGCTGGTATCAAGTTAGTTGCTAGTGTAAAGACAAATGGTTTCACAGAAATATTTTAATCACAATCTTTTTTGCTGGAGTGAGAACCTTCTGCAACAAAATCTGCATTAGGAAAATGCTACTTAAACTTATCATGACAAGCTTAGCAGCTGACTCTACTAACCCTTCCTATTCTGAGGAATTTTATATGATTCAACATGATCTGTGTACCAGTAAAGAACTGTGTGTCTGAGTTTCCTGAAAACCAGAAAATAATCCTGGTTTTCAAGACAGGATTATTATTTTCTAGCATACTTAGAAAAGTAGCAACATTAATATTTCTTGGTAGACTTCAGTTTCAATTATACAAACACACACTTTGTAAATGAGACTTCAAAGTCAGTGACTAGTGTAAAGGCCTTCTAACATTAATGAATTTTCAAGGCCTCTGTGAGGTTAAAACAAACATTAGGACCACAGACTTCTCTGAGGACACATACCTACATACTCCATATCCAGAGTCTCATCAGACTGTGCAGTTTTGCCTTTGATGCGTTTCTTTCCCATATTTGTAGTCTGTTAATTTTTCTTACATGCAACAGTGACCTAGCAAAGAGAAACAGTAAATTAGAAAGTAGGTTTTGGTTTTACTTCTTCATTGCTAAACAATGAATTATTTCCATGGCCGAGATGTCCCTTGAGATGAATTAACTTGTTTTAATTTGACATTTTCAAAAGAAAATAAATTAATTATACATTAACATGAAACAATTGTAACTGTTGTAAAGGCAAGATCACAGTGTGAATTATAAAAACCAAATGATCTAAAATCTTAAATCAAAAGCGTTGCACAAAAGAACAAGGTGCGAAACTGAAGTATCAAAAATCCTATAAAACTTTAGGACTTGTACTAACTAGTAACACAGAGATTTTTTGGAAAAAGAATTGTCTCTGTCCCATTTAAATCTTCAAGTTTTTTGCAATTACAGTTTTTCAGTTTTCCTTACTGCAAATTCTTTGTATCTTTGATGAAGTCTGACACATGCAAATATGCTAATATATTGGAAAAAATACAGACAATGGGAGTTCCGATTTTTCAGTTTCTTCACTGGGGGAGATTTATCATCAACTTCCCAAAATACCAAGCAAATAATTCAGATAGGGTCTGATATTTGGTATGCCTGTAAACCCTTCTAGACAAGGGTGATCTACCACTACAGAGTCCTAAACCACGTGCTTGCCTTCAGAAAGTTGGCTACTGCACATATGGTAGGACATTTTTAGCTTCTAGCCTGTAGCCCCTGTAAGGCCCTGTGCCTTATTGCACAAAAGATCAGGTAAAGTAAAAAAATTGACATATGCTGTACAACGAAAACGTGCAAGCTGAAAGGGTTCAAAATCAAGTCTCTGCAGTCTTACGCAGTCTTTGCAGACTGGCCTAACCCTGCTGTCCATCCTCCGCACAAACATGTTAGCACAGTGCTAAACCTGACGTGTAACATTCGTCCTTTCAAAACCATTTCTCAGCTCGTCCTCAGCAGCACACCAGCCACAGAGAACAGCTGCCCACTTGCAGCTGTCACAGCCAAAAAACCTTTTTGTATGAAAAACCTTTTTGAAGCATGCTTTTAGGACAGATTACCCAGTCGTTAAATGACAGGTAGGCAGCCACTTCATTAAGAGTGGAATTACCAACTTCTGCAACTTAGCATTCAATCTGTTCACAAAAAGAAATGACGGTTCATCCAACAAACTCCCTCCACAGCGCATTTTTCCACAAAAAGCTACAATATTTTATGAACAACTCTAAACTGTTAAAATCCTTATTAAAGTGACTTTGCTCCTGCCAGGAAAGCAGGGCAGCACGAACACACGTAGCTGTTAATTTAACCCACGCTGTGTCTGGACAGACTTGTCTGACAGGCTCTTCACCAGCCTTTTTCACGGAACGGCCCACGCGAGGAAACGCGCTGCAGAGCCCAACAGCTAAAGCAATGAAACAACCGTTGTATTTACTTTTTTTTTTTTAAAGTAAGAAAGAGCCGTCCGCAAACGGCCGAGAGCGCACCTGCGTCCCACGGAGACCCGGGAAAAATGCCCGCACGGGCACGCCTGCGAAACCACCGGGGCGCGGCGGGCGCCCGCCCCAGACAGCCGGCCGGGCCCCAGAGGCTCCGCCGGACACCCGTGGCCGGCGGGGAGCCGACGCTCCCTGTCCCGAGGGCAGCGGCAGGGAGCAGGTGCGCCCCGGGGCTCGGCACAGCCCGGCCGGGCGCTCGGCTCGGCGCGTCTCGCCCCCCGGCCGCCCCCCGCCCCGGGCCGCCCCACTCACCCCGTCCCGCGCCGCCCACGTGCTCCCCGGCCCCGCCGCCGCGCACCCCGCCCCGCCTGCTTCCGATTGGCCCGCGCCCGCCTCCCGCGCCTTCACTGACAGGCGCCGCAGGCAATAGGGAAAGCCGAGCCGTCCCGGCCGGAACGGAGGCTGCGGAGCGCCGGAGGAGCGAGTCCCGGGGTGGGGGAAGGAGGACGGCCGCGGCGGTAGGAGCGCGACGACAGCACCGGGGTGCTTCCGTCCCTCACCTGCCGCTGCCGCGGGGCGCACAGCTCGGCGGCGCATGGCTCCGTTCTCGGAGCAGCCCGGCAACTTCACCTCATCCCCCGGCGGCTGGGCGACGGCCCGCGGCTGCCATCCGCGCTTCCGGCGCGGTGCATTGTGGGGCCGTGAGGGCACGGCGGAGGGGAAGGGCGCTGAGGGGCACGGGCACGGGGACGTGTCGGCGCAGGCGCGGGGACCTGGCGCCTCCCCGCTCCGCCCCCGGTGAGGGGAGGGGGAGCTGCCTCCGGCCGGGGCCGGGGTCCGGGCCCTACGGGTGAGCGGAGGCTCCCCACGGGTGAGCGGAGGCTGCCCGGGCGCGCCGACGTCCACCTCCGCGGCCGCAAGAGCAGCAGAGGTCGGCCGCGCTCCGGGTGTGCGGCCCCGTGAGAGAGAACTTGGTTTGGTGACCCACCGCCAGCCGCATCCCGTCCCGCCTCAGGTCCATGGGAACCTCGTGGGCTGTCACAGAGTACCTTCGTGCTCCCAACTGCCCGACGAATACCAGTTCGGTTTTGATGGGCTTGGTTAACAAGGAGGGACTCGTGTGAGTTCCGTGGGGGTGGTTAATGAACTTTGTCCCATATTCAAGCCCTGTTTTTCTTCCCTGATTTCCTCTTTGCTTAGGGAACAACAGAAATGAGTAACCGAGAAGAAGCTGAGATACAACTTTCAGAACTAGATTTACTCTCTAGCATGTTTCCTTATGAGGAAGAGTTTGTTGTCACTGACCAGCTGGCTGTAGCAGAACTGAAACACTATGCTGAAAACGAGTCTGCAGAGATGCCATCTTCAAAAGTTCAGTTTGTACTGAATGTAAAGCCAGAGGTCACCAATGCCTCTATGGTATCATAAACACCTTTCTAATTTTTTTTATTCTTATTTTTGTGGGATTTTAGGGCTTACTCGAACTGAACATTTGCTCATTTGTTTTTAGGTGGAATTCTCTATGGCCTGTGCTTTACCATTCAAGTATCCAACTGTTCTACCAGAAATTACTGTGAGGTATGGCATTAAAAGTACAGCTAATAAAAACATTTAGAAGCTATGGTGTACTACATAAATACTGTTATAATAGGAAAAAGCAGTCCTTTTTTGATAGTTTACTGTCAAATTAAGCCAGATGGACAACAGTGTTGAAGAAAAACAAATCTGCAAGGTTATGATTTCTCTGGTGTCTTCAGCAAATAAGTGAGAAAAATGGGAAAAGTGTGGAGGCGTGCCATCTTCTGTACAGAGGGGTTACATGTAGATACTGTTCATAGATCTGATGCTCAAGAAGGGAGACTGTTGTCCGTTTTGACAAGGCTTAACACTAAGTAAAGGAGTGAAAAGTTACTCAATGGTCTTATTCTTCCCTTGTCAAAATGCTGTTACTCCCAGGCTTCTGTTATTTTTTATTGGAACATTTCTGTTTAAAGAAGTAGCCTTGAGTATTACAGGAAATTAGTTCAGCCACCATACTTACTTTTCAAATACCTTTTCCTTGATTTTGATTTACAAATTGGTAGTGCTATATGTGAACTCAAGAGTTAGCACACCAATTAAATGCTAATTAAGAGCTTTTTCTAGCTAATATCTAGCTAATAATTAATTGACTTAAATATCAATAGCAAGTGCCTACCATCTAAATATGGCCTGATTTTTTCGGCAGCTTGAAGTAAAACTGTTTGAAAGACATGCTAAATCGTAAGCATATTACAACTGCATTTGTATTTTTCTTTTTTTTTAGGTCATCGGCATTAAGCCGCTCTCAGCAGATTCACCTGAACTCTGATCTAAAAATGTATTTGATGCAAAACTGCAGTGGTGAGCCTTGCATGTTGAGTGCAAGGGAATGGGTTAAAGACCATGCAGCTGCTTACATTGACAAAGAGCGTTTGTCTTCCTCAGTGACAACATCGAATGCCATGCAGTCAGAAGACAACATGTTCACTCGATTGTGGATCTATAGTCACCACATTTACAACAAGCAAAAAAGAAAGAATATTATTGACTGGGCCAAGGAGCTCGCTCTGTCAGGGTTTTGCATGCCAGGGAAACCAGGTGTTGTTTGTGTAGAAGGTCTACAAAGTAGCTGCGAAGAGTTCTGGTCAAGGTTAGTTTTTCTTTGTGCTTAAATGCCTTTAATAGTTAGACTATTATATTTTTCATGTTGTGTATGTGGCCAGAAGGTGGGAAATCCAACCACATTCCAACCTGTAAAGGTCTGTGAAGTATTCGTGTTCATCATAATGTATTTACAACTCTGAATATCCACTGTACTGTTGGTTGCAGCAAAGCTACTAGTACTGCATGGTGCATGTTTATTTCTGTTTTATCTTCCTCTGTCTTTCACTAGTATAGCAATGGACTGCAGTACCCCAGTTGTGTTATATATGTATGCTGTTATATTGCTTTACATTCATGTTTTATTCTGCTCCCATCATTTAAACTTCTGCGTGGTGCAGACAAAATGAACATTGTCATTTGGTTATAACAGCTAAGAGAGTACGAGAATATGAGAATTCTTAGCACAGGCAAGGCAGAAGTGAGCACTGAAATTGAAACCATCTTCATGAAAATTCATCTTCATGAATTACTTCATGAGGAATAAGGTTAAGGTTTTTGTTGGATCCTCAGGAGATACAAAGAAACAAGCTCCTGCTTATGGTAGTGTTTGCACGTGAGCTGTGTTTCTATGACCAGCTAGGGAACCATTATCTGTCAAGATATATGTACAAATGGAATTTATTGACTTCTGTGATAATAGCTATTTCATAGTATTTTCTCAAACAGTCTTTATTTTATAGATAGATTCATATTTCTCTATTTGCTTTCAGAGTAAGAAGATTAACGTGGAAAAGAATTCTCATTCGGCACAGAGAAGATGTTTCTTTGGAAGGTGGAGGACATGCTGAGATTCAGAAACAAAGAAAGTTCTCCACTTTGGAAGAAAAATGTTTTGATGCACATGGTGCCAGAGGAAATCATATGGATTTGGGGCAGTTATATCATTTTTTAGAAGAAAAAGGATGTGCTGACATTTTTCAAATGTACTTTGGGGTTGAAGGGCATTGAAGGGATTGAGGATCACCACAGGTCCAAGTGCCTTCATTTGTAAGTTAATCCTTGTTACAGATCCTTAGCTGTTCTGCAGCAGTTGATTGGAGAGGGAATTAATAATTTGGGATTTCTATGATGAATCCAGTTTTCAATGAAAACAATTATCCAGTGAAATCCTGAATAATGAAAATGACTAAATGAATGCTTTATTACGCTTTCCGGTTTTAAGGACATGTAGGGCATCTACCTAATTAATTACAATGAGAGCAAATATGTTTGATAACCTACCGGGCAGTTAGAGAATTATAGATGAATGAATAGATGGAATTATTGTGAATGAATGTGTGAATAAGAAGAGACAAAAATGAAGAGTGAATATCTCAGGAGAGGAAATGTGATGTTTACATTATTTGTTACTGTTTACATACATTACATGAAGACTTTTTTGTAACAGTCTTTTCTTCTACTTTCTACCTGAAAGTATATTAAGCGCTGAGATTAATGTTTTATTTAGAAAAAAATAAAAAGGGAGGGAGCAAGTTCACAAAAGCCTTCTTCGCGCAGACAGGATGAGCTAGGATGCCTACTCTGAGGCGTAAGAATTTTCCGCAGGTAGAAGCGTGTATGCAGGTAAGAGAGATACTGTGGTGGCTCCACCACATCTGTGGCTGAGGAGTCTAGTCTGTTTACTCATGTAAAAGCAGAAGCTTAGCAAGGATTGGGCTTCCTCACAGTGCACTCCAAACCGGTAGAACAATCCTCATCCCGCTGAGTTCGCAAGTTGGCAGTCTGCTAATCTAAGGTGCGTTACGCTGCGTATGCTTTTGAGTCCGGTTTCAACAAATTTGTATCGACGAATGCTAGTTTGTTTTTTTGCTTAGGGGTTCGGTATGTAAACGGCCACACATGTCATAAAAAGCAGACTTCGGTTGCTTCTGATGTTGGTTAAGTGTTTTTGTGTAGATCCGGTGAAGCTCCTGTCTCTGGGGGGACTCGGACACCCTTTGCAGCGATGGCATTCCACAACCGCAGATGTGTCCCTGCCCGCAGCCCCACCGCACCGGGACTCCTCGTCCGAGCGCAGCAGTACCGCGGCGTAACGAAGGGCCCAAGGCGGACGCTTCCCGTCTCCGCGCTGTAAGCTCTGGTGACGGGTACCCAGCTCAAGGCTCCTTCAGCCAGAATTACACCGACGTTATGTTTCACCACAAGGCGCTGGCGATTACTTAACCCGCTTGCGCTCTTCCTCCCGAGGCCGCGGGTCCCCCCAGGCCGCGCCCGCCACCGTCCGCAGCCCCCGCGGCATGATGGTGGAGCGCCTCGCGCCTGGCCCCGCCCTCCGGAAGTGCCGCCTTCCCCCGCCCCGGCCGCGCACCTCCTCTTTGGCGGCCGCCGCCCGCCACCGTCGCTGCCGCCGCCGCCGCCATGGGGGGCAAAAACAAGCAGCGAACCAAGGGCAACCTGAGGGTAAGCGGGCCCCGGGTCCCGCGCCGCCTCCGCCGATGGCTCCGGCGGGGCCGGCTAGGCGGCACGGCCGGGGAGGGCGGCGGGGCCCGGGCCCAGGCCTGGGCCTTGGGGTCGGGGCTTCCGGCCAGCGGCGGGCGGGTGAAGGCCGCCCTTCCTCTCCCGGTGCCTTGGGAAGGGGGCTGTGGGCTGCCGAAGCCCGCTCCCCGCTGGGAGGCGGCGTTGCCTTCGGGCCCGGTTGCAGTAGCTGCGGCCGGGGCCACCGCCGGGCTTCGGGGGCGAGTGTTGGCCTGGGCCGGTGCCTTAGGGGGGGAGTGTGGCTGCAACTTCCTGGGGCGTTTGTACGCGTTTTGTGGAGAGGGGCGAGGGTGGGAGGGTGTAACTGCGAATCAGAGAGGGGCGAGGGTGGGGGAACTGCGAATCACCACGGGTGTAAGTTCGGCAAGGTACCGGTGGGTACATTTAGTGTGGTTTTCTGTGGAGAGTCTTAGAGTACACCTGTTGTGGTGTCTCCGTCTTGCCACCGGGCCTGAAGTGGTGTGACATCTGTCATATATGGTGCTTGCTCAGGATGGGAGAATTGTGGGTGAAGCGTTGTGTTCAGGTTATGCAATTCTTACAACTCTTCTCCTTCGCTTGTATTTAGAGAAGGCTACGGAACACAAAGAAGCGTGTCCTTATAGGTGAGGTTTCACATGCAGAAAAAACGACTACAGATTACTGTAGATATAGTAGTCAGGTAAAATGTGGCTTACGTACTTCAAGAAGATCAGAAAAGTATGGTGAACTTTGTCAAACTGTCATTACTTAAAAAAAATGCAACAAACTCAAATAACTGCAACTGTCATTGGGAAATAAAAGGTATTTGGACTATAAGGTGTCACAGAGAACATTAAAGCATCAGTCAATTTTGGGGCAGTCTTTTCAAAAGAGTGTGGTTGAAATAAACACAAGCCACTGATATGATGAGCAAGGTGTTGACTTAACTGGGGCAAACTAGAAGAGATGCTGCACTCCAAAACACTCACTGTTGTATTAATGGAGTGGTATTATACTGTATTACATACGTACCCTTTTCCTCCATTTCTCTAAATGCTTCTCAGCCCCTTTGTTGCTGGTAGCATCCTTTGTTTTGTGTGTGTTCTTATTTTTCGCAACGATACAAAGAACGTTCCTGCGGAGCTGTATTGGTCCATATGCAATAACATGAGAAGAACTAGTAAAAACAGAAGTAGTGAAGGAGGGTAAATGGTTTCTTATTAAATTGTTCACTTACAGAAGGACTTTTCTGTTATGCTTTTTTGTACATGTATAAAACCAACAGAACTTTCCGTAAGTATTCATGGATTATGAGAAAACCCGGATGCTGACTCTAAAGAGAAGAATAGTCCTCTAGGTCAAACTTCTATGTTTAAAGCATAGGTGGCCTTTTTTTTCTGAGACTTTGTTTTAAATAGAAGCTTAATTCTACAATATAAATAGGATCATTATTTCAAATGCATGATGTGTACAAAATAAAGTGATTGAAATCGGTAACTGACTTAGGTCCCTGTTTTTTGTCAGCCTTCTAGCAGTGGCCGAGCTGCAGAGCTCCTCGCCAAAGAACGTGGAACAGTGCCTGGGTTTATTGGCTTTGGAACATCTCAGAGTGATCTAGGATACATTCCTGCAGTTCAAGGAGCAGAGGAAATAGACAGCCTTGTGGATGCTGACTTTCGAATGGTGTTGCGAAAACTTTCTAAAAGGGATATCACAACAAAATTAAAAGTAGGTGTACCCTTTGTCCCTCATAAAAAATTTTTATTGGAAAACAATACATTTTTCTTAAGGATGGGGGAGGAATATATCAAGGTAGCTAGTACTAATTTCATATTGATAAATTTGTGAGAACTGCAATCCAGAAGGTATCTTGGAGGACTTACAAGATGGTCCATCATGCAGTGCTGATGGAGCATTCATAAAATTAACTCTATAGATGCTCAGCTGCAAGAAATGAATTGGTTTTTGAAAAAGGGAGTTGAAGTGTCTGATAGAAGCTGGTAAATTGCAGAACATATCTGTCTGACTTCTTAAATCATGCACTTGATGTCTTGATTTTAGGCTATGCAAGAGTTTGGAACAATGTGCAAGGAAAGAGAAGTGGAAGTAGTTAAAGGTGTTCTTCCTTACTGGCCAAGAATTTATTGTAAAATCTCACTAGTAAGTATTAAAGTATTTAAATTAAAAACTTCTCTGGATACTTCCTGTGAAAACCTCTAAGGCAGTCTTTATTGATATATCTGACTTTGTTGGAATTACTGGCTTGTTCTAGGAAAAACATGAAGTTGAAGGAAAGTAGTGTTCTTTATTGTGGAGGTGTTTCAGTATTGGCAGTGGGTGGAATCTTGAACTGTTAATGCCTGGGCTGTACTTGCTGGATGGAGGTAGCTCTTTGTTAGACCTTTATGTTAAAAAGATGACAAGATATTTCTTCTCATGAAAAGTCCTTTTATGTGGATTCCAGAACACCTAAAGAGAATGTACTGTTCAGTTAACATAGTAATAAATCTTTTTGATCTAGGACTAATATCTGATCAGACTTAATATTACCCCCCCCTCCAAAAAAACCCCTAGCACCCCCCCACCCCCCCCTCCCCCAACATGAAAAGGCCATGTGTAGCCAGATAACCCATAGTTTTCTGATATATTTACTGATATATTTAATACATCTCCAAACATTCTGGACTAGCTACTGTTGGAAACGTGATATTGGACAAAATGAATCACTATTCTGATCCGTTAGAGCAATTCCTAGTACGTATTTCAGAAGCCAGGAGCATAGAAAGTCATGATGTTGTAAATTCCTACACAAATAATGGATAGCGATGCACAGTTTGTGTAGGTTTATGGTCATTTTAATAAAAAAATTGTCTTCATACCTCTCTGTTTCTCTTGCCTCTTGTCCTGTTAAATGCTTGTATGAAATAGAAACTGTAGTTAGGGATGTCAGGAAAAGGTTACAATTTTGAATGTACAACACACTGGGAATAGAGTGCTGCTAAGTTAGGACTCTCCCCTCATCTAGGGATATGAAGACTTTTTTGTCATTGTTGTTGCATATTTTCAAATCTATATAGCCCAATTCATTGCGAAAGTACCTGGCATCGAAGGTACATTTCTTAAAACAATGAACCTTTTGTTTTTTGTCTATTTTTTTTTTTTTAAACAGGATCATGATCGCCGTGTTCGAGAAGCAACTCAGCAATCTTTCGAGCAACTGATTCTTAAAGTAAAGAAACACTTAGCTCCTTACTTAAAAAGTATCATGGGATACTGGCTGATTGCTCAATGTGACACTTACTCCCCTGCTGCTTCTGCTGCAAAAGTAGCTTTTGAAAAAGCTTTTCCTTCCAGCAAACAACCTGAAGCCTTAGTATTCTGTAAAGATGAAATTCTTAATGTGAGTTTATACTTTTGTATTTCTTTAAGGCTTTGTGTTGAGTATATGTCAACTTGTAATAAAAGTTTAAAACTCCTTCTGTCCCCATCTGTTCTTCATGGTTAAATTTCTTTCTTCCCTGAAACTTCGCTCCTGCTAATGTGAAGAGAAGATTGAGGCAAAGACATATCCTCTATTTTTTTTACTTCCAGTTAGAATGACTGGAATGAGAGGAATGAATATGAAGTGAATTTTCTTGTGTGCATTTCTATGTAATGATGCTCAGTCATCACGTAATGTTGCTGACAGGTAGAATAGAATAATGATGCTGGAGTAGTTTTGCTGCAGTGGTAAAGGATTAAAGAATGCTGAGCAGTGTTTCAGAGAGCCTCTACAAGTCTGGTTCTGATCAAAGTTAATGCTCTTCTGCCAGTCATATATGAAACTGAATTGGCTGAATTTAAAAAGGTAAAAGTTTGCTGGCCTATCATATGCAAACTTAACCATTTTGTTTCGTCTCAGTTTGGCTTCTTACCAGAAGTTGGCATAGGACTGCAACTTACAAAGTATTATGAAGTCTTGATTCAAACGGTACCACAGCTACTAATGTTCAGCAGGAGTCAATTAAATATTGTTCTTGTTCATTAGAATGTCTAAAATGTGTTTAAAAGACTTGACTCAGAGGTTGTGAAGTATTATTGTAGAGCTGTTTCTGAATTAATGTGTAAACTATATTATTCACACATAAATTATGATTTTCATGTATATATGTTTTTTATTTTTTTTTTCATGTAGGTACTTCAAGATCACCTTCTGAAAGAAACACCTGATACGCTCAGTGACCCCCAGTATGTTAGCCTGCTTTAATGTATATGGTATAAGTCTTGGTCTGTATTGGGCTTTCTATCCTTGGAGGTAGTGGATTTAGTTTTGTTTCAAGAGACAGAATAGTTTTTTGAGTCCAAATACCAGCAGCTTTCTTTGGGACTAAAGTATAAATGCTTTTGAAATTGTTATCAGTTGTATAATTCTTATTTCAGCTCTTTTAGGAGTAGCATTTTTGAATAGCTGGAAGATGAGATGACTTGAAACTCTCTTTTTTCTAGCACTTTATAATGTAATTTGGTAGTGTTAGAAGCTATGGAAAGTTTACATATTTACATTGCTGGCATCTGAAATCAAAAGAAGAACACAGAAAAACTGAAGACAGTATAGTTTAGACAGTTTAGAAGCCTACTGATTTATTTATGGTTCACTTTAATTTTTTTTGTTTTGTTTTGTTCTGTTTTCTGAGAACTGTACCAGAGGAAGAAAGGGAAGCCAAATTTTTCCGGATTCTGACCTGTTCCTTGTTAGCTTTAAAAAAGTTGCTTAGCATGTTGCCAAAGAGAGAGATGCATTCATTGGAGGAAAAGTTAATGCCACTTCTGTCCCAAAACAAATTTTGGAAATATGGCAAACACAATGTACCACAGGTGACTTTTTAATTTCTTCTTTATTTTGGTTGGTTTTAGTTAAAGATAATACACTGAACCTAAGCAAGTATTAATTACTTGTATTCTACAAGAATGAACTTTGTACTTCACTGAATTATGTTTGCAACAGCCTTCAGGTTTCTAGGTCTTAAATTGACAGTATTGCTCTAACATTTGTCAGATACACTAATTTGTTATTTCCATGTCACCATCATCTACTTGGCAATCTGCTGTCATTTCAGATTCATGTAAAAGATACAAACTGTGTCAGTAGTCTTAGTGCTTTTGCATTTTCATTTTTTTAAAACCGTTTCATTGGTCTTTGGTCTGCTAAGACCAATAGTGCATGGAGTGATGAATTGATTCTGGTAGTATTTTGTTAAGTTTTAAGGTGCATTTTGGAAAACATTCCTTTTGAGAAGTATATTAAAATAAAATTTTTGATAACCATTTTATCAATAAACAAATTAATATTTTAAACAGGCTTATGAAATAATTCCTTTATTTTCTTCATTTTTAATAATTAAGCCTTTGCTGATGTGATAATATATGGGGACCGTGTGCTGTAAGTTACAGGGGCTTTAAAAGGAATGTTATGAACTACACATAGTGACAAAGTGTTGTCATTTGACTAAAATTTTGTTTTTTCTGTGGCCTATATCAGGTTCGCTCAGCTTTCTTTGAGCTGGCTTCTGCTTTATGCCAGTACTTGCCTGAGCTGGTGAAAGCTGAAGCACCAAGAGTTTGCCCTGCTGTTCTTCTCAGCATTGATGACAGTGATGCAGTGGTGTGTCCTGCTCTTTGGGAAGCTGTACTTTATGCTATCACCACTATTGAGGTAATGTGGGAAATGGAAGGGGCAGATATTTTACTTGAGTTTAACTTTTGACCAAGTGCCGTTGTTCTCTGTGTAGAATTAGGAAGAACAGCTTGACTGGGTTTTCTTTATGATTAATAACATGAACTTAACAATGCTACATGCTCCTTCTTCCTCCTTAGGGTTTGACTGTAACTTTCAAATATATGCTGTCCAGCATGCCTGAAAATCAGAGTTGTTTTGTAAGTTTAATTAAATTAACCTGAATCCCTTCGATTAAATATAGTTGCTAATAAGTAAAATAATACTTAAAACTTTTTTCTTGGTACAAAATGGTTACAAAAAATTACCTGCAGTGTATTTTTGGTTTGTTTGTTTCCCCTTCTAAGTTAATGCTTGGTTCTACAAAGTTTTTCTTTCTTGAAGTGAAATACCAGCTTTGAATTTATTAGCGGGTTGAGTGGTGTTTCCATAGACAGGGATGTTTTGAGGGTTTAATGCTGCAGATCTCTTTTGTAGCTGCTGGTATAAACTGTAACAGTTCATGGGGGGAAAAAAAAATAATCTTTGTTCAGCTTGCTAAAATATAGGTATCTGGAACTATGATAAATCAGATCAGATGACAAAAACTTTGTGGTGTGTGGGAAAATTTCGAGGTGTTTTGTAACCATCAGAAGATTTTTGAGGGGAGTTTTGAAGTTAGTCATGCTTCTAAAGTTGGGATTTTGAAATCATTGGTTATTCTTGATAATAAGAACTCAGAATTAAATACAGGACCAGTTACAATAATGATTTTTATGAAGCATTGTCCTGGTTTTGGCTGGGATAGATTTAGTTTTCTTCCTAGTAGCTGGTATAGTGCTATGTTTTAGGTTCAGTATGAGAAGAATGTTGATAACACACTGATGTTTTCAGTTGTTGCTCAGTAGTTTTTATACTATAAAGTCAAGGATTTTTCAGCTTCTCATGGCCAGCCAGCAAGAAGGCCAGAGGGGCACAAGAAGTTGGGAGGGGACACAGCCAGGGCAGCTGACCCAAACTGGCCAAAGGGGTATTCCATACCATGTGGCGTCATGCCTAGTATATAAACTGGGGGGTTCGCTGCTCAGGAGCTAACTGGGCATCGGTCGGTGAGTGGTGAGCAATTGCATTGTGTGTCACTTGTTTTGCATATTCCAATCCTTTTATTATTATTGTCATTTTATTATTGTCATTATTATAATTATTAGTTTCTTCCTTTCTGTTCTATTGAACTGTTCTTGTCTCAACCCACGAGTTTTACTTCTTTTCCCAATCCTCTCCCCCTTCCCACTGGGTGGTGGGGAGTGAGCGAGCAGCCGTGTGGTGCTTAGTTGCTGGCTGGGGTTAAACCATGACAATTATCTTTAAAGCATTAGTAAAGAGAAGCCTTCAGTTGCAGTTTGCTAACAAGGAAGGTCTATTGATTTTAAACAATACAGAAACAGTTTTATCATGTTAACTTCTTAAATTCACAAGCTGAAATAGGGAGAAAGTGATTTTTAAAAATACTGGCAAGTGAATTTTAAATTTTACAATAACTTGTTTCAGGCACAACATAGGGAGTTAGATTAAAAGTCTAGCTTGGGAGTTCTTCCAAGGCAACATACTACTATTTAATTTACAATAAGTGTATTTCTTTCTGTAGGACTGTTGGAGTCATGTAAATGCCAAAAAGGGAGTTCTACCAAAGCTATGGACAGTGCTTCGAGAAGGTGGACGAGGACTAGCTACTGTTATATACCCAAATCTCTTGCCGTTCATTAGCAAGGTACCTCCTGGCATTGCAGAGCCGAAGCTGGAATATTTCAGAACTTTTTTCAGCTCTATAATTCAAGGGTATGAACAACCAATTTATTTATTTATTTTTTTGAAATCAGTCTCTCTTACATTTGGAAATAGGTGAACTAATCTTGTTTAAGCATTTAAAGATAAGTAACGTATCATTTGGCTTGAGGATATTTAAATACACATTAATTATTTATTTAAGAAAATACTATTTTCACTGTGATATTTGAAAATCTTATTTTTAAAATATTTTTAAATATCCAAAGCTAGAGTTAGTCCTTTGTGGCTGTCCCTGTGTTCTTAAACTTTAAGCCTTCTTTTTGATTTTATTACCTCTTCCCTACCTAAAGCATTCTTACCTTTTTTTTTGTCAAAGTTTCATGTTTATTCCATGATAAGTTATAAAATGGGAAATTAAATTAAAATTAAGAATGGCTTTGAAGATATCATCTTCTTGTCACCAGCGTGTAATTATTACAGAGGTTATTGGGGATTAGCATTGTGATTGTGAAATTTCCTATATGCAGAAACTTTAATTCTTGTGATACTGATTTTTAAAGGATTGAAACTGCTATCATTTTTTTGCCTTTTAAAATACATCAAAACCACCTTTCTATCAAATCTGATTTAAATAGATGCATGTGCATTGTGTACTCAAAAGCATAGATAAGGTATTTTATGAAGCACTAAAATGTAACTTATTTAAACAAAACCCAATTCTCGATTGATCTTGGTGCGGCCATTAGCAGAGCTCTTGAAGAAGAGATTTATGTATGGGCTGGTTTTGAAAAGTGTATAGAATTTTATTACAAGTAGTAAAGTGGTTGTAATATTTGTGTAGTAATTTGTGTAGTCTAATTTTCATTAAAAAGCAAACAAATCACAGTTGTTCAGACTCAAAGTGGCTATGATGAAACTGTCTTTTGGTGGCTTTTTTAGTTTTTTTTTCTTTTTTCTGTAATGACAGAAAGTGACACTTGCTAAACCTCTGTGGTGTGTGTAGAAAATTGCAAAGGAGTTTTGACAAACAGCTGAAACAGTAGACAGTATACATGACTGGATATGTTTCCTGTATTTATATAGATTTTTTTTATGAATGCTAAAACTAGATAAAAAAGTTACTTTAATATTAGTTATATTAAATGCCTAGATTTATTGTTTTGACCCTTTAAATATATTCTACTGAAATTGTTTTGATCTCCACTCCTATCAATGATTCTGTATTCTCCGTATTGGTGTTTTCTGGATGAGAATGACATAACCAAGGTAACATTTGTTATGTGCATACTGAGTTTCTCAGAAGCATAGATGACTGAATGTGCCCTCCCTCCAATGTTGCCTTTCAATAGGTTGTCAAGTGAGCGAGCAATAGCCAGCCCTTCAGAAAGTTCAGCAATTATAACTGCATTTATGGAATGTCTGCGCTTTGTCATACTACAGAAAATAGGTGAAGAAGATGACCAAAGACAAATTCATCAAATGCTTATATATGACCAGGTATTTGTTAGAAATACTCAATATTGTTCTGTGTAAACTTAATAATTCAAAGTTAAGGAAAAATGTAAATTTCTGTGAGGATGTACTTCTCTGTTGAAAGTTTTACTAGATTTTGTGGAAAAAATAATGTTACTGAATTCAGTCAATTTTTTCCTTCCTGTAATATCATCCCTTTCATTGTGCAGTTTAAATTGTATATTTTTATTAAGTGTTCAAGCATGAGTAATTCTGATGTTTTTGGAATTGCTTCCAGAAGGTTTTTCAAAATTATAGAATTTTCTGGTATTATAAAGAATAAAATGATCATCTAGTTGGATCACTGTTCTTTAATAACTTTTTTGTCTTTATAGCTAATTCCTCTTACTGATGCTGTACTTAAGGAGCCCAGGTTACAAAATGGACCGTTATTTTATCAAATAGCAGAAACGCTGAGCTGCTGGGAAGCTAAAGCAGAACTCTCCAATGATAACGGCACTGATGAAGTTTTCAAAAAACTGTTGTCAGATTTTTGGGGCCATCTTTTAAAAATGTGTGTACTTCATGTCGATACGTTGGATGCTGATGAGAAATCATTATTTGCCATATCTAGTATGCTAGAAATTCTTCAGAATCCAAAGCGTGCTACAAAACCAAACAGAAAATCTCTAAAAATCAGATTTAGAGATGAGGATGAATCTGAAAGAAACACAGAGAATGGAAGGCTCACAGAAGTGAGAAATATTGACTCTGAAATGCAGGCTGACTTGTGGCATAGTTCACTTCTAAGGAAAGAACCTTTGGAGAATTTAGTCTGCAACCTTGCTGAACTGAGTATTGTGTATGTCAATGAACAGAAGTCAGAACAGCATTTGAAATTTCTCTCTGCCCTGCTCAACTATTTTTCTTCAAACAAAGTTTTTCAGGTACTTTTAGAGCAGCGAAATGATGCAAGCTCTGCTCAAGCTGAATCCCAAAATGAAATGAAAGCTTATCATGAAAGTCCATCTGTACAATTTCTGTATGTGAATTTAATAACTTGGCTGAAAGAAGATTGGAGGAAAGACACCCATTTTCTGGTTGATGTTTTGTACAGTGTGCTTAACTGTTGCAATAGTAATGATGAAAGGAAAATAATTCTTGATGATTTAACAAAGGTATGGCTCGTACATTTTGTTACTAGTTTTTATCAAAGTGACTACTATTTTTTGTGGGCTGTGATTGGTTAATCATTTTATTTTGGGACTGTGCAATGGAAGATGTTCTATGTGAACTTGGACATGTTCAGCGTAAGGAAGGTAAATTTAGGAAAGGTTGATATGACGGTGGGGTGAAAGGTTATAACATACGTCCCTTTCTATATGGTACAAATTAAAAAAAAAATAATGTCAGGATTTCTCTGTTCTTGCTTCTTTATACAGTGTGCTTTTATACTAGTCGTTAGTGGCCTTTCTTATAAATACAGTCCCTTATTGATCTGTGTGGTAGAGAGAGACTTGGAAGCCAAAAGTAATATAATCAATAACTTTGTTACTGAAACTTACCAACTTCTGCTTATCCCCTGCAGAAAATATAGTTGTAGTTAAAATGGTATTAAATGCTTCTTATTCAGCAAAGAATTTTTTAAAATTGTGGAATTTTGTTTTCCTTTTCAGATGGATCTGAAATGGATTATTTTTCTCCAGATAATTCAAAAGGTACCTCTTAAGACTTTTTTTGTTCTTGTTTTGCATAGTTTTAGCTTTGAGAGTTACATGTGTGTGTTTGACTTTTTTTATTTAAGTAGCAACAACTTCCATAGTTTGAAGATCTTGTAGTAATAGTTTCAGAGTGTTTGTTTTAACAGCATTTAAACCTGCATTTAAATTTGGGGACAGTCTTAAGTGAAATGATGATGCCAAACCAAAAGCATCTTTGTCCCTTCTATTTTTGGTCTGTTTGCTCTTTGAGCCAGAGGGATTTCTGATTTGTTTCTGGTCATCCCCTCTAAGCTAGAGAGAATGGAGTTGGGTATTAGACCAATTATCTAAATGATTATTTGTATCCTCACCCTTACATCGTGTGACAAGTAAAAGACAGTAATACCACTTTTTCACATGGGATATAGAGAGACTGACATTTAAGCGATTGCCTGGGGTAAAATATGAAGTCTATTACAGATTTTTGGACAAGAATTCATAGCACTTCATTTACAATCCAGTGTGTTGACCATAGTATCTTTCCTCACAGATACTGTGTATTTTAGGAATCCTTAGTTTTTATGATTTTGAAACTTATAATGACTTATCACTAAAATAATGTTTTTCTGATTTGTGACCTTCCATTTCTTTTTGGAGAAATTCAGATGCTGTAAATAGCTTGTATGTTGTAAATAGATTTTATTTCAGCCAACCTGGTCATCCAAAACTTATCTTTCTAACTCCAGTGTAGGCATTCCCTGGGCTCTGTAGTTGGAGAAAAGGAAAGAGAAGAGCTTTCAGAAGATGACTTGTTTCACTCTAAAGTAGAGGTCTGACCTAGCCATAATTTAATATCTCTGACCAAAAAGAAAGTTGAAAGGATTGTTGTAGACGTAAACACCTGAAGACTTACTGTTTATGACAGGTTATATGATTCCCACTCTGTGTGTGCAGGTTTGACATATCTGGTGCTTAGTTAGTAATAAAAGTTAATACCCTCAAAAGATTATTAGAATTATTTCCTTGTGAATTCAGGCATGCTCAAGCACAACAAAACTTTCCTTAGTCTCCGACTGGCTGAAAGGAGATACACTTGGAGAAAGACTTGTAGTGCTGGCAGATGATCTGTGTCACCTGGGTTTAAAACCTATGGCAGCCTCATCAGAATCACCCTCTTCAGAAAGGTGGACACTCCTGAGCTTAGTGTTGTCACAACACATTAAAAATGGTAAGCATATTTATTCCTTGGAGTTTGTGAAGTGTAAATACCGCACTTGCGCTTTGTGGAAGGTTGAAAGGAATTTGAGATCTTCCAGAATACTTAATTTGTAACAATTTGTAACATCTAGGCTTTCTTCTGTGCTGTTTGTGGGTTTTTTTGTTGGTTTTGTTTGTGGTTTTTTGTGGTTCTTTTTGGTGGGGGACACACACACGCACACCTGTGTGTATCTCTTTTTTTTTTTTTTTTTTTTACCTGAGCCAATTAACCATGCCCAGTTTAATTTTGTAAACACTAACTTGCAGCAGCGACATTGCAATTCTTTTGGTCTGTGTTGCTAAACAAAAGTCAGTTTAAAGAACTGATTCACATTTCTGAGTCTGGAAAACTTAAGTTTGATTTATTAGCTGATGTGCTGTAAAAGAATATTAATTTTTAAATGATACCATCTGAAATTTACCTTCAAAACTAGAATATAAAAAATCAATGGTTATGGACCTATGTGTGCATTGGTAATGCCTTGTTACAAGGGCTGTTAATTGCTTTGAGCCATTTTCAGTTAGATTCATGTATTTAAAAAAAAAATACATGTGTGCACTCATGCTGTATATGTAATCTAGGTTTTATTAATAACATTCTATTTCATTTCTTCCTTGCATTTTGTGGTATCTGTGATACAGGCTTCTAGTGGAGTTCAATTTTCTTGATGTTTTCCATGTAAACTTGTCATTTGTGTTTTGTTAAACTTGCCATTTGCTTTGATCCCTGAGGTAACATACTTCAGTTTATCTGAATGCTGGGCACTTTTGTGGTGCTTTCAGGTTTCAAATAGGCACACAAGTTGACTGCAGTGGATGTTCATAGATAGTACATCCTGAAGGTGTTGTAAGATTGTTACTGGAACTTTTGATGTAGAGGAGCATCAGGAAAACCTGTTCCAGAGAGAGTTCAACAAACTTGCTTGCTTGTGAGTCAGGGGTGTCCTAGGGCTGACTGTCCAGTGACTGCTTTTTGGCTCTAGAACTGGAGCTATTGTTGAGCTCGTTTTGTGCTGGGTGCTGTGTGACCTGTTCTTAAGCATGTTGGATGAAGTCTAAGAGACCTTCAGGAGCTATGGTAGTTCTTGACTTAGTGATTTAGGCCAAAGTAGAGTATGTGGACTTTCAAAAAGATTTTTTTATGATATCTCTCATCTAAGTTTCTCAAGGTAAACTCATGGAGTAAATGGAAGGGCCTTTCATGGATCAGTAACCTAACAGATGATAGCAATTAAAGGGGAAAAAGGATAAATACTGAAAGTGTGATAATTGTTTCTGATAAATTATTCAGAGTAATCAAAACTGAAACTTCACGGAGCCGTAGCAGTGTGTTGTGATACTAAATGATTAACTGATGTAATTACAAATGAAATTCAAAACCAATAAATATCAGAAGTATATATGAGAAAAACACAGTTGTGACTGTATCTATTCAATGATAGGCTCTGAGCTGTTAAAACTCAGAAGAGATCTTCAGTCATTGTGATCGTTCCCTGTAAGTGGCAGGTTGGTGCTCAGCCATAAAAAATGAATACAGGTTATTAGGAACTGCTGTGAAAAGAACAGAGGACAAATGAAAATTATTATAGCACTGGTGTGTCACTATCTTGAATGCTGCCTGTAGTTCTGATCACTGCAATATTCTTGTTCACCTATGTACTTTTGAAAAAAAAGGTGATAGTATTAGAATATGCCCAAAGAAAGATGGTTAGGCAAATACAGTGGCTTCTGCTTGTAGAGGCAATAAAACAAACTAGAATTTTTCAGCTTGCAATGGAAATGATTGGGGATGTATTTGTGGTAGAGAGCTATAAAATCATAATTTGTATGGGAAAAGCAAATAGGAAGAAGTCTTCCTGTGTTTCTTTGAATGGAAGAGCCTGAGGTTGCTTACAGATGTTGAGATAGCAAGCTTGAGGAAAGTTCATAATTAAATAATGGAACTTATTGCCACAGGAGTGGAGTTTGAGGATAAATGGGATTAACCTACTTGGATCCAGTGAGGAAGGGACTAAGCATATTCATGGAAGATTTGGTCTGATTGGGTTAATTATATGCAATGGTCTAGGTGTAATCTCTGGCTCACAATTGATTGCCAGAAGCTAGGAAGGCATAAAAGGGGAGGGATCACTCTGGACTTGCTCTATTTTATATACCTTTTGTCAAAGCTGCTTCAGCTGGTTTAGAGAAAGGATGCTTGGCAATGTGAAATTTTGGCTAGGTGATCCTAGATGATTGTGGAATAAGAAAAAGAGTTTAGGTATACATTAGACTGAAACTACTTTGCACTTTATTTTGCATTCAAAATTAGTAAATAAAAAAAAAATCGGTACCTATTAACGTTCTTTGAATGATCATGTTTAACAAGTAATCGAAGCACACTGTCTTTTTCCTCTCCCCAATAGAATCTTTGATTGGTGAAACTTTTGTTGAAAAGATTATTGATAAACTTCAAGCAGCTCTGTCTAAAGCTAAGGATCTTTCTGAAGCTGGAAATACTGAACCATCAGTATCTTTCATCTGTGATGTAGCCTCAAGCTTTTTCAGCTCAGTTAAAGGGTGTTTACTGATGCCATCCTCAGAAGATTTGCTGCTTACCATCTTCCAATTGTGTGCTCAGAGGCAGGATGCTATGCACTTAACAGGTAATTTGGAAAAAACTTCAGCCAAACTTTTTTGTAGTTGATGATTACATTTAAGTTCTTCTTTTTCATGAAACAGATTCAAGTATATAATAGAATATTGAGTTCAAAGACATTGAGCACGTGCAGCTGTAACTGATATGAAAATTTATGCTTTAATTTATAATGCCATTAGTTACTACAGAACATCAAGTCCTGGACATCTTTACAAGGATTTTAAGGTTTTTTGATGTTAGTATCCCTGTGCTTCAGCTATCTTTGAGGCTGTGATATTCCACACTTTCAGGAGTGTTACATAAATTGTTTAAGTACATTGTTCATTTGTTCATTCTGCAGTGTGCAAATCCTATAAAAATGTGTGCCATCACTTCATTAAAGATACATCTGTTTGTTCTGTAACTATTTATATTGGTCAAGTTGCTGTGGCAAATTGTGACCCATTCTTCTTCTCCACCACTGTCTCATTTTGAGACTGAGAACCTGACTTATATTCTTTGAATGCAGAATTTGAGAGTGATAAATTGGTATACGCATTTACTGACATAGATACAAAGGAGGAAATGTTGCAGTGTTGTTGTAAAAGCGAAGTAGGACAACACTAGCCTGAAAACCACAGCTGCTTTGCAAATGGCTATTGATGTTGTGAATGTTCAGTATTTCAGTATTTTAAAAAGTTCTGCAGTTTTGAAGACTGTATGGACATGTTGTAGTAGACAACAGGAACATCACTCTTATTCTCAAATAAATATTACCTGTGTGTCAGCATTAATTTAAAATTGCTTTACAACAAGAAACCTGTATATTTGCCCTTGGTAGGTATTGCATGTAACCACATAGAGAATTCTTTTCCTGGCCTAGGACCTTTAGGCATGATCGTTGCTGTATGCTGTAGGTTGTGATTTGAGTTTACCTGTTTGTGGTGGTTTTGCTTGTCTGTTTGTTTTTTTTGTTATTTTTTTCTTTTCTTTTCCCTACAATAGATTTACTTGTATGTAAATTAAAACACACTTGGATGTCTGGTGTAAGTTCACTTGTGCGTCAACTTCGGAGTATGCAGAAACAGAGTACCTTTTTGCATAAATCTGCACTGTGGGTCAAGAATCAAATTCAGTCTTCCTCTTTGGATGTTAAAAGGTAATTGTGATGTACATGCCCTTTCATAATATGTTGTTCTCCAAAACAAACTAAGATCAGTGCTATACTCCTCTTTATTTAATTGGCATCTGTGTTACTGAGAGTTTTTCAGTCTGTCAGAGGAGGGAACTGTGGCATAGAGCATAACTTCTTAAAGCGCTATTAGCATAGCACCTATATAGCATTGCTACAACGTATGTAGCATTGTATCAATGTAAAATAAAGCAGCTTGCTTTTATTGGATAGTGCCAAACTTGTTTGCAGTGTTTTCTCCTTTTCTCAGCCTTCAGGTTTTGATCTCTGCAGTTAGTGATTTGTTGTCTAAGCTTATGGAAGCTGATGGACAGTCTGGATATCTTGTGGGAGCTTACGTTGAGCGTGTCATGCCAAACAAAACTGAGTGGGGGAAATTGCGCGAGTCTCTATTCACTGAGGTATGAAAATGGTAATGGGCTTGCACGAGGTAGTTGATCTTACCTCAAGGCTCTGTCCTGTAGGGTAATAAGCATTCTTTATTTTGACATGGCACTGCAGTTATGAATACGTGTATGTCTGTGTAAAGGTTCTTTTCAGCCTCTGTCCATGACAGAGGACAAAATCTGTATTTATGGACCCATCCAGTACTACCAGAGAAAATAAAAAGTGATGGAATTACCCTTTTCTGCATGGAACACCAGCAAATTACTTTATGATGCAGGAATTTTGTCTGACAGTATACATGTTATGAAGGTGTTCTTATCTTAAGTTAATTCTTCTGTAAGATTTATTTTGTGAAAGACATTTATATCTGCAGAGGAACGTGGTATCTGATCAACAAAATGCTGATATACATGGAGTGGAAAGTGGGGAAGGACATAAATTTCCTGTCCAACCACCAATCTTCATTAACCTTAGTATTTCTTGTAAAATATATAGAGTTCTAAAGATACATATTTATTTCTGAGGGAGCAATGCAGTTTCAAGTTACTGCTATACATTTAGGTTTTTTTAATATGCTGGAGTGGGTGGTCCTCAGCATTGTGCTTTTGGTGTTAATTTGTATGTTTCATGGTGTGTTTTTTTTAATAATTCTGAATTTTCAAGGTTAAACAGATCATAGCTCTTCTATGCATCATTAGAATGTCAATTATTTGTTCATACTCTTTTTATGCATGTATTACAGTGGATGCACAAACCTCTTTTGGAAGGAAGGCTTAGTATTAATTGTGAACCTTTGCGATCATGTGTTAAGCTGTGTGGCACAACTAAACTTCCAGGCCATTTGTGTACTTCAGCCTTATTAAGTAAAATGGTGCTACTTGTATTGGAAAATGGTATAGTCCATGGAAATGATGATGCCGAAAGAAAGAAAATTGATAATATAAGTAAGTTACAATGGTAAACCTTAAAGGAATTTCATTTTGTAGTAGTTGTAAATTAACCTGAACTGGTAATCATAAATGAATAGTTAGTTTGACATATAGGTATAAGAAGTCATCCTTTTACCTTTTGTTGTTGGGTTTTGGGTTTTTTTTTTCCCCTTCAGTTCTCCTTTAAAAGTATAAGTATGCACAGGCATAGCATTTATATTTCTAGGACCTTTTGTGATTATATACATGCTATCTCAACAGAACTTTGAATTTGGAGAAGTTTGAATTTATGTTGAACTTCAAAGTTGTTCATTGCCAAAACATGCGGTGCATTGGTATGAGTGGGCAATAGGCACTGTATGTATCCATGCCATCAAATAAATGTCCTGAGTGTTTAGCCATAATGTAAAGATATTTTGAGGCAGCAATTTTTCTTAATTCCACCAGGAGGAATATTGTTTTCTTTTATTTATAGAATGTTCAAATTAGAGCCAGCATTATCAAATTAACAATTTTATCTCCAAAAGTCTCACCATGATGAGAAGCGTAATTGTTCAGTGTAGGTCTTTGTAAGCTAATGAAGAAACCACATGCTAACTATTAGCATCAAATTTGTTAGGTTTTTTTTTTCCTGGACTTAGATCTTGATTGCCTTGTCTGCAATAAATATATATATTTAAAAAGAAAAAAAAAATAGAGAGCAGTTAGAGTTCCTGTCATGCTTGATTTGCTTTAAAATTTCCTGAACATCTAGAATAGATTATTATAGCTTTTTCTTCTCTTGTATTTTATGATGTAATGGCAGCTATCTAATTCATGCTCTGGAGCACCTGAGATTGTGTGTAAATATCATCTTTTTAATGCATTAAAAAGAACTTGTTTAAAAAAAAAAACAACAAAACCTTGACCTGAAACTTCTTGTTTATGTACTGAATATATTTATCAGTTGTTTGTAAGCAAGAACTTTGTTGTTTAATTAGTTGCAGAACTGTTGTACTCATTACAATGGATTGAAGAATTGGAGAATCCTCCTCATCTGCTTCTGGAATATCATCATATGTTGGAAGAAATGCACATCACATATGAGAAGTTCAGTACACTTAGTAATACAACTAGCCTTCAGCAAACAATATTTGATAGGTATGTAAGAACAAGTAAAACAACCCTTAACACTGTCTTCATATTTTGCATGGTATTAAGTGCCACCATATTTCCTTATGTGTATTGATTCAAATTTAATCCAAACACTCTTGTTGTGAACTCTGCATCTGTATATATTAACCAGGGTATTTCTTCTTCTTTGAAGATCAGAGGAACATGGAAGACTCTGGTCCTTAACCATGGCTAAAGTGATTCGTGTGGAAAATACTGTATCCTGTGAGAAGAAACAACTTTTTAAGACAACAGACGGGTATTGTAATACTGCTGCCTATAAACTTTTAGTTTGTTGCAAATGTTAATAATGTTAAATGATACTGATTCTGATGAATGACAACCGAAGACTGAAAATTTGGTAATATATTTGTATGGTACGTAAAAGTGAGACTCAGTTTAGCATGTGGGACTAGTTACGTCGTAGGATATTAGATCATTATGAATCAGTTGACATTTTGTTTACAGTTAATTTTTTGGGTTTGTTTTGTTCTTGATGTTTTGCTTGTGTTAATAGGTTTCTGCCGTTAACAGAGGGCAGATTGCATACACTTCAGTGTCTATCACCTTTTTTAATTGAGGAAGAAAAGAAAGAACTTGTCTTCCACTGTGTGGCCAAACTTATGACATGCACACAGACAGAGCTTTCCAGCACTGATGGTGAGTATGTTCTTATCTCAGTCCAATTCATTAGAGTTTAAGAACATTCTTTTATAATAATGTTTGCTTTTAGATAAAATGTGTTATTTATAATATTATCTTTCTTCCTAGAAAGAAATGTCTTCTCAGTTTGCATATTTCTTCTAGACTGTTTGGCGTAGCAGTTTTCTGTCTTATTAAGGAAGTACAAGCTATACCGCCTGATACAAAACTAGAACTAAAGGATTTAGGCTGATATTGTTAAAAGAATTTTGATATTGCCACACTTCTTGTTTGGTCTATCTTAAACACATCTGTAAATATCAAAGTTTTCAATTAATCATTTAGGCTTTACACAGCATGCAAAAGTATTACTATTCTCAACTGGTAGCGTCCTGTTTTTCTTTAGATGCTTTAGCAAGAAATCTTTCACAGTTTATGTATAATTTTTGAGTAGTTCTTGCAGTGCGTGGGCTATAGTGTGCCGAGTCAGAACAGCTGTACGTATACTTCCAGCAGCTTTTGAGAAATTACTTAGAGGTGATTGAGATGAGTTATAATATTGCTTTGAATATCCTTCAGAAAACCTTTTTATTTTCACAAACTTTTTGCTTTTCAAGAAAATTCTTTGGACATGCTCACACACAGTCCTTCTATATGTTTGAATTAGATGCTGTTTAAAAGAAAGAACTTTCCTCTTTTTCTCGGTACTGCTTTTGTGCTTTCTTGCACATACTCTTATTGATCAGTCTATATATAAACTTGATATTTGATTTTGTATTTTTTAACAGGACTGTGCTTACTTAAATTGAAAAAAACTATCTTTGACTTTAAACTGTGGACATCTGTCCCTTGGCAGTGTCCTCAGATTTTCAGATGAGTTCTTCAAATGGACGTCTTCAAAGTGTGAAAATTTTCAGTGTTAATGTCATGCAGCAATTGAGAGGAATCTTGTATCTTTCTACTGTGGTAGTTTCCCTAACTCTTACTCTTTGGACTTAGTTGAGCTTTCCCAGCTTTCTGAGTGAACTGGTGAACCAACCAAGTGTGTCTGAAACTTCAAACAGAAAATGGGGAAAAGAATCCTCATTCCTCCCCTGCTGTGGAGTGCTTTTGTTTGTAATCCTGGCCTGCATTTTCCTTTCTGCCGCTTCTCATTTTCTTAGGGATTCCTGAGCAGACAATATATACCCAAACTTTCGCATTAAGTGTGATGTAGGTTGTAGGCTTACCATTCAAGTTTTGATTCCTCCCCCCCCCGCCCTGCTCCCAGATCAGGAAAGTGCTGGTAAAGTTCTTGTAGATCATTGCACTGCTGCTTGAGTAAAGTGGCTTTCTTGTTTGGTTGGTTTTTGCTATGCATATATGGTACTTTAATTAAGTCAGTTCTTTGTCATCATGCTTGTAAGAAATGTTCTTGTTCACCAAGAGATCTAGATACATGCAGTTTTCCTTAAAAATGGAAAACAGCACTAATGCAACAGTAGTACTTCACTCTGAAAGTAAAAATTAACACTCTTAACATAATATTGGAATTCACGACTCAGTTACATTTACTTAATTACCTGTCCAAATAATTGCTTAGCAAACTACATTTTTAGCACCACAAATAGATTTCAACCTTACCTTGTATTTTTCCTTTTTGTTAATTGTATAAACCAACAATTAATCTTATAGGAGTTTTTTGTTGGTTTGAGGGTTCTTTTTTGTTTTTTTTTCTTTTCTTTTAAGTTTGGGTTGGGTACAGTATTTTTGATTTCACAATGTCATCTCTGGATTAAGTGTTCAAAGAAGAAAACTTAGGTATTATCCAAACTGTCTTATGATATTAATGTTAAGTTTAAATACAATGATCCAGCCAATTGACACACATTCTCATGTTTGTTTTGTCTTGATAATTAAGACCTATATCTTTATTATGTTATAGGAGCGTTTGGGTGTCTTTCCATTTTGAATTCCTGCTTGAATGATAGAAGTATTGATTGTGGTCATCTACTACCTGGAATACTAAAAATCATAATGTCTTGGAAAAATGATAATGAGGACAGCTTTCTCTTTAGCTGGTGGGTGCAACTTTGAAATAATTTAACTTTTTTTTTTAATTTCTAAAACAACACTTTAAAAATACAGGGTAGTTATTAACTCAAACAAAATCAATTTGTAAGTTACAATCGCCATCCACTGCTCTAATATTACATTTTTAAGCCTTTGTAGAACCATATCCCTCAGTTTAATATATCTGTCTTTTAAGTGTCTAATATCTCATACTGAAGAAAATTACCCAAGTGGTTGAAGGCTGGGAAACTAGGAGCTTTCGTAATGCACCTAGATGTCAGTTGTTTTCAAAAGCATTCAGAACTGACCAACTTTTGTTGGTGTTGCTGGATATTCAATTCCAAATTCCGATTGCTATTTAGGTAGCAGAAAGAAAACTTGGATACCAAACTTAGATGTGTGTTTTTTAAAATTCTGGACCTGAAAATATAACTTCGAAAACTTCCAGCAAGGAATGAAAATATACTGAGGTACATGTGTCTTGAGTATGGTGAGAAAAACGCAGGCATCAAAGTCTCAAAATAATGTACACAATTTGGACACTAGAGGGAAATTAGTAACTTAAATGATTATTTTTCTTGCATTGATTTAGTTAAAATTGCTGAATTTCATAGTTTATATAAGTATATTACTTGACCAAATATGTAAATTATACCATTTTAGGAATCCGTATAACATGCAAATGAGCAAGTAGCTTTGTTAATCTGTTTTGTACCTGTTAACTGGCTTATTCAGACTTAGCAGCTAATGTGGCATTCTAACTTTGAAAAACAGAATATCAAAAGCACATGGGGCAGAGCCTGGTGCAAGACTAATTTGTCCAAAGAGGAGGATTGAAGGCAAGAATATAAATACTCGTGTGTACAACATGAAGATATGTAAGCTTTAGTTGTATTTATATTACAGCAATCTGAAAGAAACAAGTGCTCAGTTGCTTGGTTTCAACATAGAGATGATCCGTTACCTTCCCTTGCTGTTGAAGTATTCCACAGCTCCTTTGGCCGATAATGAATGGGACTTTATCATGTGCTCCATGCTGGCTTGGTTAGAGGTAATATGAAAGAGACTATTACTATTGATTGCATTGCAGCTTTTAATAGGGTATTCCTGATGCCCTCTGAACCTACTGGACTGATGCAGGGGAGGGCTAAAAAAAATAGGCTACAAAATAACTAGATTTTTATAATCTTACTGGGCTGTCTGATTGACATTTCATCCTAAATGTTAGAAAGCTTTATGTTAAAAGTTCACCTATCTGTTTACAAAGTGGAATGCTGGATATCAGGACAATACAGTAAAATAAGAAGCTATGCCACATAGCAATTAAATTTGAACAAAGATGCATGAGGATTGCCAAGAGGAATGGAAATCAGAGTGTTCCTAATGGTTCTTTGTTAGATTTTAGCACACAATGGTCTGAGCAGTTTTAACTTTGTTTCATTTAATGTGTGTGTTAACTTTCTAGTACTTTAGAGTAATGATCAATATTAATAGCTTGGTACTCAGCATTTCAAAGGCAACTTATTTTAAAAAGCATCTCGATCAAAATATGGAACTAAGAAAATAAACTCTACCTACCACATGAGTGCTAATGTTGTATCTTCACTTTTGATGTACTTACCTTTTTAGATTATTCCCTGCATATGGCCGGGACATAGTCAGCTTAGCAAAAATTTGACACAGTGTTAAAAAGAATTGCACAAAAATCCTGTTTTCATCAAGCTTTGACAAAGGTCATGTGTGGCTTTAAAGCACAAGCAATACTATATATCCTATTTATTTTTGTATAATAGATATATAAAAAATATAAAAAGATGAAATTACCTCACTCTTGAGGTAATATGATGTTTAGTAATGGCATTGGTAATTGGAGAATAATTTTCAAATATATCTGCTGTAGGTCTCTATGTTGAAAAATAATATCCCTTTAAGACTAAAGTCTAACATGACATAAAAATTAACTGGTTGAAAAGCAGTATCTGCATTTTAATATCTAACTGATCACATGAAACATCAAAATTATATTCTAACAATGTTAGAAAAAAAGTCAGAGTAAACAGCTGACGACTACTTTATTAATCAAATAAAGATACAGAATCTCTCACCCTGTAGCTACTTTTTTTATTATAGTGCCCTCTGTCACCACACACTTATAAGGGCAGGCTGGAAACTTCCATGTGGCCTTTCTTGGTCTCAGGATTAATCTTCTTACTTATGCTGTATGTGCCTCAAAACTGTATTTTTTTTATTTAAAAAACTAGTCAATTTCCTTTCACAGTTTGGAAATACAAGTATGACATTGGTATGGCTTTTATGTTTGGGAGAGAAAAGCGAGAGCACTTCATGTACCAATTTTGGCTCACTTGGCTGCAGAAGTGCTACAGATAAGCTACAGCTGTGTACATTTCGATTTGAATCCACTTGGTGGCAGTTTCTTTCTGTCATTATAAAGAAGGTCATATAAGGGAGGCAATCCAGGACTCTAAATGTTGTTGAGACTTGGAAATTCATTTCACTAAGTCTTACTAAAGTGCAGATTACATTTTTAAACTTTTTTTTTCTTTTTTTTTTTCCTCCAGGGAGTCCCCCAAGTAATTTTAAAATGGTCTTAGCAATTGAGTCTTCTTTGAAATTACACTTTCTGGTATAGACAGGGAATGTGAAACAGATACCTTGAAGTAAATTTATGGTTAAGAAATCTTCCTCTTATTTTTTTCCTCCTAGACAACAAGTGAAAACTGTTCGCTTTATCATGTCCCGCTTGTGCAGATTTTTGCTTGTGTCAGTTGTGACTTGGCATCGGCCCTTAGTGCTTACTTTGAAGCTGCAGCTCCTGAAACTACTGAAAACCTTCCTGTGAACTTGATCAGTGAATGGAAGGAATTCTTTTCTGAGGGAATTCACAATTTGCTATTACCTCTGTTGGTGAAAGTCACAGGCAAGTATATGGCAAGGAGGGTAATAGTGGTACCTGCCAGGCTATTCTGAAATACAACTTGACAGGCTGTGTTTTTGATTTTATAGGAATATTATGTCAACATAGTTTATAAAATCTCACTTTTTTGAACACTTACATGCTAATTAGTAAAGTAATTGCACTTCACATTGTGATTCTTAAGATTAGATGGATTCTGATAAGCGCAGTCTGAGTTGTTCCTAGTAATGGTTGTTTATATCATCCATATGTTCTGTATCACAGCTTGTCTTTCTCTATTTTAAATAGGAGAAACCAAAAACGCTTCTGAAGGCCCTTTTCAGAACTCTGTGTTAACGTCTTTGGGCGAAGCTCTAACTTACATCTCGAAGGACCAGTTGTTGAACCACAAATTGCCAGCAAAGTTTGTTGCAGGCCAGAAAACAAATCTTCCAGATAAACTCCAGACTCTACTAAATACATTATCTCCATTGTTGCTTTTCCGGTCTAGACCCATACAGATTTCTGTCTACCACATGTTGTATAAGTAAGAATCAAAAAATTTTCACTTCTCTCACCTCCTACCCCCTCTGGTGTTTTTTGGTTTTTTTTTTTTGTTGTTTTTTTTTGGGAGGGGGGTGGTTTTTTTAAATGTGCTGTAGAACATGCGCTTGTAGATGTATGTTTAGCAAAGTCATGTTCCATTATGGGAGAAAATCCTTAACTGGGCAGTTTGTGTTCTGTAATGGAGGACATTATATAAAGCTATGAATGGTAAATTTAATTGTAAAAGTAGACTGAGAAATTTTACCACAGTATGTGAAGATATAATTTTATTTTCTCTACCATAGTTACATAGCTATCGTATTATAACTATAAAGCTATTTATTTTTAGCCCCTATTTGAACACTCGTAGGATCCTAGAATGTAAACTGAAATATTCCAGGTTTGATCTGGGTCTGACAGTATTATTAAATAATATGACCTTTTTATTTTCACTAATTTAGATAAGAAAGTGAATAAAAATGTGTAGTATTCTTGTGAACTTCTTGGATATTTCTAATTCCAAAAGAGAGAATACAGAATTTGAAAAATAGTATGTGCATTTGACTGCTCAAAATGCAGATTGTGAGGCAACTGGCTTAAGCATAAGAAGCTAACATTATCTTTCACATATTGCAACTTCATGCCTTAGCATAGCTTTATTCTGATAGAGAAGTTTATTTTAGCATGACTCAAGAAGTGTAAAAGGTCTGGAAAAGAACCGAGCAAGGCTACATGTTTGTTGGCTGTCATTCAGGAACCATCGGTGTACTAGTGACAAGTCTCTTAAAGATTCTGTATTGTTATTAAGGAATAATTGCCATTATTTTATTGCTTATCATCAATGTTGACATTGATAAGCAAAGAACTATGCATCAGATATATAAAAATTGTAAAAATTAAATCTGATTTCTTTTCCATATTTATACAGATTAATGCCTGAATTGCCTAAATTTGATGATGAAGATCTCAAATCTTATGGTGACGAAGAGGAGGAATCAGCATTGTGTGTATTTTTTCCTCAAGTTTTTTTACAACTGTTTTCCATATTTTTAAAATGTGTTACAAGACTTGAGATCTGCAGCAGAGTAGTTGTCTATCAGGAGGTGTTAAAAGAAAAAAAAATAAATGACATGGCTATGACAGTAGGGTCATAAATATTGAAAATATTCAATGTAATTGGTTAAATCTGCCTTTGTGCTAAAACTGGAAACAGTATGTGCAATTGTTTTCTAGTACAGTTACTAGAATAAGTGCAACATACATGCTTTATATTGTAAAACCTTGACAGATTTTTGCTGGACTGCTGTATTCAGAATGTGTCCAGCTGAACAGTGTCTTGAGCCTCCAAAATTGACCTGGGTGTTTTATACAGCTTGAACCTGATAAACAGTTTGAAGACCGAATATGGTAACCATTTAAGAAAAAAAATTCTGTTTTACCTCAGCCCAATGATTAATATCTTTCTTTACTCTGGAGCTGCAAAAGGCTTTTAAATCCAAACCCAACACATTAAGTGATTAGGAGATCCATTGTTCACTTGTTCCTTTGTTGGTGTGTCTTGACAAACAAAGTAAGCAAGCAAACCAGCTGTCCATGATGTAGGTTAAATCAGCTCAGCCATAGACCACTTTTAGATTAAGTGATCAGCATTCAGTTTATATCTGTTTTGAAAGAGGTAAAAACACCAACTGTCCCTTTCAGGAAAAAAAATAAATATCTTAAAATCTAGCACTAATGTGTGAATTTGAAAGTAAATTTTCTTGTAATAAAAGGCCCCTTTTATGTTCTACATACACGGCTTTACTAACATGACTTTTCTAGGAAAGCTGTAAATGTAAATTCAATTAATGCTCTGCTCAAGTTTTGAGTTTACTATGCCAGATAACATTTTTTCCATAGATCACCTCCAGCAGCTCTTATGTCTGTCCTGGCCACTCAAGAACTCTTGCTAGAAAACATACTGGAATGCATTCCAGTTGGAGAATTTGCAGTTATTCAGCCCCTGAGCGATGAGTTCTGCCTTGTCCTGGGATATCTTCTCACTTGGAAGTTAACATTAGCTTTCTTCAAAGCAGCTTCTTCTCAGGTATATGCTCAGAGTCTTTTCCTTTTAACTGAATTTCTTAACATACTTATTTCGTTTGAATCTTGGAAGTTTCATCCTGCCTTTTTATTCTTTTAATTACCTATCTTCCTACCTCTTGTTTTTGTCCAATTAGTGGAATTCTGAAAGCATCAATAGACTTAGATTTCTGCACTGCAATAGTTAAGGATGGTAGTATTAAGAGTAATAAAGAACTAAGATCCATTAATAGATTCTTTCTTGCATTTTCAAACAAGCTTGCTACATTTTATGATCTTCTTATCATTCAAAATGGTGCAGAGAACTAAATCACTCATCTAAACACTTGTTCTGAATGACAGTCTTGCTTTTCTTCCTTTAAAGAAGATACTTGTATTATTTGCAGAGTAAGCTGTATTTGTTAAGTCTCATCTGTATTGCGTGCTTTTTTTTTTTTTTTTTTTTTTTTTGGTAACACTATCAGCTGCGAGTTCTCTACTCACAATACCTTAGAAGAACTAAAAGCTTGAATAAATTGCTTTATCACTTGTTCAGGCTTATGCCTGAGAACCCTGTCTCTTCTGGGCCAACTTCAGAAGTTCCATATATAGACACAAAAACCTTCTTTACGGAAGAGCTTCATCTAGATGTCAAAGGTTAGTAAAAATTGTATTTGTGCATTTGAGAGAGGTATTGCTGAAGTTTAAATATGCTTTTCTGCTTAAAAATACATATTTAGAAAATCTTGAATCTTATAAAATAGATACACACACACAAATACATACATATGTTTAAAAATCTTTTGCTAACACTCCCCATTTGAAGCATAACCAAAATTGAAATGTTTATCAGAAAAATCAAGAAACAAAAAACAAAACAGGAAATGCTTAGATTATTCCCTTAAGGCAGAAAGAATACATTGCTACTACCTAAATCCTGAATGTATGCAAAGATTACAAAATACTAAAAATTTGTGACCTATTCTGGGACTTCTCCATTGCTTCTAGACATTTTTTTTATGCTAGATGGTATTTCTTTTTTTTTCTCCTTCTATTATAATACATAAATAAAACCAAATTAAAAATATATTTTAATGTATTTTTGAAATGTTTGAGATGTGAAATTGTGTTGTTTCATCATCCTGTTCAGAAGACCCAGTTAATCAACCATAATGAGAGACGATATGCTGGTTTTTTTTAGCTGAGAAATAGAAAAAGAGAATGTTTTTAAAGTTACTTCACTGAAATTGTCATTTTATGTACTTGTATAGATGTAAACAAGGATAGTGAGTTTCCATTTCTTAATTTTTCGCTTGAACATCACTGTGTGTTGCAGAACAATTTATCTGGATGACAGTAAGAATTACTAACACAACATCCCAAGGGAAGGATTTCCCTTATCTCTTTATGCACTTCTATAGAACACTGCAACCTCAAACGTGCTCCAAACATCTTATTGTTTGCTGACTGCAAAGTGAGCATTTTCTAATTTCTAGAATATAAAATTATTCTTGATTTCTGTTAGTCCATGTAGAGTTCATTTCTATATTAGAAGATGAATTTCCAGTTGTGAAGTATTAGCCTAAGAAACAAAGAAACTGGACTGATGGAGAAAGGCAGATTGAAACAAGCACTTACAGTAGCAGATATAGAAGGAGCATGTACATGAAGTTCCAGTTACCACAGTTACGTTGGTATTAAAATTTTTGTATGTGGTGTGGAGGAACCAACATTTTGTCACTAATGCGTTAAGAGTATTTCAACATCCTTTCTTTCCCTTCTAGGGACAGGAGTCCTGTCATCTCAGATTCCGCACTTGGCCTGCTCTGTCTACCACATAACACTGAAAGACTTGCCAGCCATGGTCAGGCTCTGGTGGAATAGCTGTGAGAAACGTGTCTTCAATGTTGTAGATAAATTTACAAGCAAATATGTCAGCAGCGTGCTTTCTTCACAGGAAATCACTTCTGTTCAGAATAGCACACAGTTACTTAGTGGCATGATGGTTAGTAAGACTTTTTGAGCTTTTCTTGATTTACTTTAGTGTTTTTGTAAACATTTTGAGAAATATTACTTCTTGGAACCAGACTGTATTACAGTGTTTTATATGATTGCATTTTTTTTGTTCTAAATGACTGATGAAAACATAATTTAGCTTGGTATTGATATATTGATGTTTATTAATATTCTGTTTGGAAAAAAAAATAGAAAAGAATGGGTTTTATGATGTTGGAGAAGTTGAGGTGGTACATGGAAGATACTGCTGTCAATATAGTTTTTGGTTTATTAAAAAATTTAATCAATCAGTAGATTGAAAAATGGCTGGTAGTGTCTTTTTGGTTTGCCAAGATATGAGTGGATTTTTGTTTTCTTTGAGAATTGTTTTCCCGGTCCAAGGAAATTATTTAGTGTGTGTAGTAAAGTATTTATGGCTTTTATTTATTTATACACACACACAGACACACACACACATATATATATATATATATATATGAAAAAAAAAAGACTGGAGATGGTGTATACGTCTGGAGTTTTTTAATATGTACATTTTTTTTTCATAGGTAAAAGCTCGGTCTGCAGCACGGGAAGTCATTGCTACCTATTCAGTTGAAGATATATTTATTGAACTAATAATACAGCTTCCATCAAATTACCCCCTGGGATCCATAACAGTTGAGAGTGGAAAGAGGGTTGGTGTGGCTGTACAGCAATGGCGCAATTGGATGCTACAGTTAAGCACATATCTTACACATCAGGTGTGTTTAGAGAAAGCCCCTAGTTTTGAAAACTTAAGAGTCCTGATAATAGAAAAATGCAGTATTATTGAGATCTGTATAGTGGATCTCATCAGTAGATCTCAAAGGACTTCATAAAATTGGTCACTGTTACCATCTGCTTTTCTCCAGCTGCTGAAACAGGTAAAGTGATCACCCTAACAAGTCCTGTTAAATCCATAGCCAAAGTTGAAAATTTAGATGTCAAGACATGGGCCAGTGTTTGCCCCATGTGGCAATGCCATCTCTAACTATAATTTGGACAGCACCCCCCTCTCAAAAACCCACCCAAACAAACCAAAAACCGACTAAAACCCAGGATATTAAATTCTCTAAAAGATTGGTGGTTGCTGAAGTTGCATCATCTGTGGCTAGAACAAAACAAAACAGTGACTGAAAACTTTAAAATCCCCTTTTAAGTGCTCCTAAGTGCATTCTTTTCATTGTGATGAATGCTTGCATTTTTGTAGATTAGAGTATCATCTGTATTTCGTGTGTTGGCTTTATAAATTATTCACTGCATATATTGTATATAACTTCAGATTGTAAAGCCTTCAGGCTTTGTTTCCTTCATGTGCTTGTGAATAACAGTAAGAATATTCTGAAGGAATTCTACAGTATTAACAGTTCTTTTCCCTCTGTTAGAATGGAAGTATTATGGATGGCTTATCTTTGTGGAAAAATAACGTGGATAAACGTTTTGAGGGCATTGAAGATTGCATGATCTGTTTTTCAGTCATTCATGGTTCCAACTATTCTCTTCCTAAAAAAGCTTGCAGAACATGCAAGAAAAAGTTTCATTCAGCTTGCTTGGTAAGTACGTAGACTAAATCTTTTTAAATAGGCAAAATATCCATTTATAGTTTGAATGAGGAACTTCTATTGTAATACTAGCAATTCTACATTATGTCACTGGAGTATCTGGGATTAACTGAACTCATAAATTATTTGCATAGATTTTGTCCTAAGCTGTAAGGGCATGTAATGAGAGAGGGGTTGCTACACTTCACAGATAATAATATCTGTTTTGTGTTCACTAAGACATAAGCCATTACATCTATGTAGGGTGTGGCAACAGCATCTTGTTATCAGCTCAGATACGGGAATAGAAAAGGTTAAATTTAATTTATGCAGCATGCTTTCAAGTAAACCATGCTGATCTGGATAATTAACATTTAACTATATCCAAGTCATCATAGGCATTGGTTGTATGGTTACAGAGTATACTGGAACAGGTTGGCATCTGTGTGGCTGTACAGTGAAGGAATTATTGCTGCTTTAAAAACACTAGCTTTTCATCCTAAAATGAGACTGGATGAGAATTCCTGTGTGTTAGGTTTTTTAGAATAAAACTTCAGTATTCTGTGTATGTGTGTAATATCTGTGTGTGTGTATATATATACATGCATACATACACAAGTGGAAAGGTTTTTTTTTTACTGTTTCTTGTTGTTTTTTAAAGTGTAGTTAATGTTCTGGTAGTTATATTCATTGGCAAATAATGGTTATTATTGGTGATAAACCAGTGTTCCTGATGCTCAGCTTGCATTTGTATATTAAACAGTTGTATTTCTCTTTCAGTACAAATGGTTCACATCCAGCAACAAGTCCACCTGTCCACTCTGTCGAGAGACATTTTTCTGAAGTAAAATGGTCTTTCTTCTTTCTGTGAGTAAGGATATAAATGAAGAGGAGACAATAAACTGTATGTTGAAAAAAGCTAACTACTTGGAAATAATGTCAGTTACTTTAAATGCTTGACTAGTGGGATATGACGCATATTTACCTCTGGACTGTTTTTTGTAAGTTTGAAGATTCTTCTTTGATATAAAGAAACATATAAGAATAATTTATTTAAATTTGTATATTTTTAAAGATATTGAGATATATTAAAAACTCAGAAATAATGCAGAATTATGTCTGAAAAGTGGTGTTTAAGCCACAGTGTAGTTGATTAAAACCTCTTATTTTAGGTATATTCTAACGTGGTGTTACGCACTTAACCCAGGTCATGCCTCTTAACAGGTGAATTTAACATAGGTGGTATAAAGACTTGATTTCTGATTGTAGTGCGTTCATAATAGTTCCTCTTATGGGGAAAAAAAAAGAATGTTGTTGCTGTTAGACATTAAGACGTGGAACTGGGTGATAACCTTCTGTTAAAGCATAAAATTTAAACATAGCATGCTCTAAATTAACATGTTTATAAACTGAGCTTTCACCTTTAACAGTCTCATTTTCCCAAAACCCCTCAGCCATCCAGCACCTTAAAACCATGAAAACTCAGAAGCCCAAGTAAGTAGAGAGAGTACAATCATTCCTGCATGACAACGAAAAACACTACCTATTTATTGCTGATTGGCTTTTAAAGAGAAGGCATACGCACTGATCGATTCTTGTTTTCATTATTTCAGTTAACGTCTTCGTTAGCTGGCAAATTAACTATCACTGAATGTACGTTGTACTTCCATGGTCCCATAATAATAATGACTCTAAGTGAACATGACAGATGTATCAGAATTTAATAGTCTTCAACTATACATTTTTTTCATGCTTTTTTTTTTAACAGCAGTAGCATACTAATATTTTCTAACTTGGATGGTATTTGTGGTGGATTTCTTTGAAAAGTCAATAAAAGGGAGGGAATAAATGAATTTTGTCAGTCTCTGTAGTCTCTTCCTCTGTGTGATAAACTTTCAGAAATTAATAGTATAAATTTTCAGATGCTGAGTTTATAGCATATTCAATTGGCTGTACCTCAACAGCTATTTTCTTTTCTTTCTTTTTTTTTTTTTGATTCTGTTTGTTTTCTCAAAGTTGGTCCCTTTTGAGGTGACAGCTCTAGAAATGATTTTTAGCTGTTGATAACTTGAGTCTGTATTTTTAACAGGTAACACTGGGCTTCCAGAGGAGAAATTTCTTGACATTTTTTGAGAAAGAGAGAATGGAAATGATTTAAAACTGGTATTGAAAAGGCCTAGCTGAAAACACAGATTAAGGAGCAAGCTGTATTGTTTCCTAGCTACTGATACTAAAACTCCAGGATTGTTTCCATTGCATCACTTTATTATTCTAAATTACTTCTTTGCAAGTTCAATAACTGATTTGAAGGCCAGTTGTGGTTAACCAGGTATTGCTTGAAAAGAACCATCCTAAACTCTTCTAGCAGACCTTAACTTGCAAATTGTCTGTTAGGAACAGCCATGTGAAGAGCTTTTGTTTTGGTTCTGCTAGAACAGAGAAGTGCAGGCACTTGCAAAGCAGCAGTGTGTCTTTCGACACTGGTACTTGCTGACAGAGTAGTGCCTAGGGGTCTGGGTGAGCAGAATTTTTGCTTTCTTCCTGGTAAGTTTGACACTACATAGAAAGTCTGTACTTGCCTGCAGCTTATTCTCATGCATATTGAATGCAGGAGTATGCTTCCCAAAACTCTTCAGAAAGCATCGCTTTCTTTGGTCTTGTAGAAGGGAACAGGTGTGCCCTGGCAAATGCTAAGTGTATGTATGTGCAGGATGATGGGAGCATAATAGGAATCACTTCTTACAGAACTCACCTGTGTTCTTAATTGGATTGCATTTTGACAAGTGCTTCCACTAAAGTTGCAAGCAGACAGCTGAAGCCAGGAGAATTGACTCATGATTTATTAAAGTGGACGCATATAATTTCCTTGTCTAAATATCCAGTTGTTAGGTAGTCTAGTGCAATCGTTCTTTGTTGAAAGCATGTTGGTTTATTACACTTTTTGTTCTGATTTTCATTATTCTGTCCTTTATAATTTAAAACTGCATACACTGTTGAGCATTGTGATCTACTGTGACAGATGACTGCCTGTTTTATCTCTGATTACCTCTTTTAAAACTAATTCTTTAGTTATAACTAAAAGCTACACAGATTTAATTAAAACTTCCTTTTGATAAACCTGTAGTTTGATTCTATTACATGTTTTGACTGAATCTTAAAATCTTATTTGATGTTACTACTTTTGCTCAGCAACCTAACTTTGTTAGCCAAAATGGTTAACAGCATAAAACTTATAGTGGTCTAAGGACGACAGCATTTTGATTCATTCAAACAGCCCTGCAGCTATGATTATAACCTCAAAAACTATGATTCTACCTTAAAAAGCAAAATTGCTAAGCATAAAACCTCTTGTCATGGTTTAACCCCAGCCAGCAACTAAGCACCACGCAGCCACTCACTCGCTCACCCCATCCAGTGGGATGGGGGAGAAAATCGGGGGAAAAAAAAAAGTAAACCTTGCGGGTTGAGATAAGAACAGTTTAATAGAACAGAAAAGAAGAAACTAATAATGATAATGATAACACTAATAAAATGACAACAGTAGTAATAAAAGGATTGGAATGTACAAATGATGCACAGGGCAATTGCTCACCACCCGTCGATCGACACCCAGCCAGTCCCTGAGCGATTCCCTGCCCCTACTTCCCCGTTCCTATACTAGATGTGATGTCCCATGGTATGGAATACACTGGCCAGTTTGGGTCAGGTGCCCTGGCTGTGTCCTGTGCCAACTTCTTGTGCCCCTCCAGCTTTCTCGCTGGCTGGGCATGAGAAGCTGAAAAATCCTTGACTATAGTCTAAACACTACTGAGCAACAACTGAAAACATCAGTGTTATCAACATTCTTTGCATACTGAACTCAAAACATAGCACCATACCAGCTACTAGGAAGACAGTTAACTCTATCCCAGCTGAAACCAGGACACCTCTTCTCCTTACAGTTTTGTAGGGGAAAACTAACAAAAAAAAAAAGTGTGGCTTAGCAGAGGGGTCTGCCATCAAGTCAAAAAGGGTCTAGAAGTAGGAAGCAGTCAAATTGAAATATGACTTCTCAGAATTGACTAGTTGGTAAGCTGCAAGAACAAAACTTTGCTTAAACTCTTCAGTGGAAAACTGTGGGAACACGTTATTTCACAGACGGTCACAAAGTTTCCTCTCAGTTTCTCGACTTTGACATTCCTTAGACAAGTTATGCAGAAGGTAAGAATCAACAAAGTCCTGAGTCTAGCCTCAATTTAGTCAATGAAATGCATTTTTTTTTTTAGCCTCAGTAGTTTCAAGTACTAGAATTTCTTGTATATAGTAAAGATGTCAAGTAACATCCTTAATATGACTGCATCTTCCCTTTAAACCTTCCTACTGTGCATTTGTGTTGACATTCATGTTTATCTATATAAAAACAAATTGACAGAAAAGTTACTGAAGGGGATGCATTAGATGTGTTTGAATTGTTGAATTGCAGTGTTGCTCTTCACTGGTTGTCTAAGCTGGGGAATGGTGACTCTTAGGATGTAAAACAATCACCACTGCACACTTCCTGCAAACCTACCCTTTTTGTATTTTCTTCAGGATGGTATAAGGAACAACTCTTATGCCAGACCAATATAAGTTGACTTTTGACCAGTATGAGTCAAAAGTAGCTTCCCACATTCCTTTGCAGTAAAATACCTCAGATAGACTAGCTAGGTTCGCAGTCAAGTGTTTCTGCTCACAGTGCCTCCACTTCTTATGTGTTATTCTGCCTCTCCAAAAACTCCTTTTTTTTTTCAAGCTCCTAGGTAAGTTTTTTGGGTGGTCAGCTCAAAACATGGAAGAACTTTTAATGTTTGTGCAAGCTGGAGAATTACAGTCATAAGTTTAGTTCTGAAGTCTTAAATGGAGCAGTCTTTTCAGTGCATCCTACAAGAAAACGCCTGTGACCTTAGTCCTCAGAGAGGAGCTAGCTAATGGTTTATAACATCACTTGACACAAACCCTTAAAGGTCAGTTTCTTTGAAAGCATTCTCCCAGACAGCACTACTTGTGCTGCATACTAGACTGTCTACTTTTGTGCTGCATGTGAGCAAAACATCTTCCTCACAGGACTGTGCCTACCACACAGCACATGCCTCAATGCCACTGGGGCAACGCTGTATTAGAACCTTCTGTGGGCACTGGGAGGGGGAGGAGGCTGCAGAGGAAAGCTCTTTGTTGGGATCTGGTGGTCAGGAAATAGCTTCCTATTTTGGATAGTGATTTTGAGGGAGGACTTTTCCACTTTTCTACTTACAGTCATTGTTTTCAGCTACCCAGTAACTAGCCTTTTTAATATCTCATATGCTTTTTTCCCCCCCCCTTAATATCTTTCCATGGATGAGAACTCTTTATCTAATCTACAGTACTCCATAGTAGTACCCTCCTTGTAAAATGGCATAAAAGAGAGCAGTCACCACAATGTTGCCTAGAAGACTGCAGGAGAGTAATAGCTTGCCTTTGTCCCACCTCTTGAGATACACTTACTGCATCTTTGTATTCAGAAGTACGCTGTTTCCTTACAATAGAAACAAACTCAGTAATTGTGCCTTAGATGTGTAAAGTGCCTGATATTACATCAAAATGAGTAACACTGATTCCAAGTATTCATTTGATATAGACTAGCTGTTAAAACAGGAAGAATTATATCAAGTACATTATTTTAATAAGCCACAATGACAAGTATACAAATATGTATTTATAGAGGAAAAGGTCTTTAGTGCTTAAGTGCAAATGCAACAAGGTAGGGTATTTCAGTTTCCCCACAACTGTCCTGAGAAAGCCAGAAGACAACTGTGCCTTTGACAGCAGGTAAGAGCTAGTTAACATCCAGAATAATCATAATAAATAACAGAGTCTTGCTTAGTTTCACTGCAGTAGTCAGTAACTGAGGATGCACCTTAAGAGGATGAAAATCTTGGCTTAAAAATTGATTTGACAGCTTCAGTACTCTGTTCAACCTTCTGTGTGCCTAGTATCTGGAAGGGGAAGAGCAGTTATCAAGACTTCCTAAATTTGAGGATAGTAAGCATCTCTTGTCCAGCTTGCCTGGAAAGTACTCGTGTGCCTTCTAAGCCACCTTTCTTCATTGTTTCCAGAATTTCATCTGTAATTGAAAGTGTAGTGTTATAACTGAGTTTATATAGAAATCAGCTATAAAAGGCAGTGCTAATGTATCTGCCAAACGTAAGCTATAAAGCAAAGATTATAAACTGTATCCTATTACTCTTTCAGACAGTAGCTTTTATGCAAAGTAGCCTTCCACCAGGAACAAATAAAGTTTACAATTTACTAACTGAAGTTCTGTATTTTGGTATTACTTATAGCAATGAACGATTCAGATATGAAGCTAACTTGTAGGAGAAACTGAAATTTGTAGCACCATCTCCCAAAAGCTGCCTGTCAATGAAGTGTGAAAGAATAGTCTTTCTTCTTGAAACTACTTGGTAATGTATAGCCATTAATTAATTAGATCAGAAGAAGCAAGTCCGAATCTTTTCTGTACACGTGTCAAAATGAAAGACATCACATTTCCAACTAAAGGCTTTTGCCTTTTAAGTTTACAACACCATTGTCTTTCATGAGAAAGGGTTGGCCTGGCTTTGTTACTTGGTTCAGAAGATATACAGTCACCTTTCAGACTTAGAACTGAAGTCTTGCAGAGCTGCTGGCGTCGGGACCTAGATATTACCATTTTCTAAACAGGCTTAGGAAGTCCTTAGTTTTGGTAAGTTTGCTTCTATTTTTTGGTCTAGCTCACCGTACACTGGATGCACAAGGCATGAATTCAGAAAAAGGATTCCAAGAGGCATCAGGTTATGTAAAAGTCCCTCTGTAGATTAGACACCCCCACAAACTTAAAAGATGAGAAACACAGGACTTCACAGAGATGCCATGGTTTGTATGAAGCATGCAGATACACTCTAGCCTTCTACAGCATTTCTAATACATGCTGTCAATCTTCAGTTAGTTGCTATTGTCACATGTTAGATTCAACTGATGTTATGTATTACTTTTTCTTGTTTACTTAAGTCTGATAACCTAGAGAACAGTGCTGTGATCAATATTTTGTTTAATACAGTGTTAAATCTGGTTTGACACATTTAAGGATCCAAAGAAAGTGACCACCTGGATTATTTTCTTTAATTGTGACCAAGTAGAATAATCCTCCTGGTGAAAGTAGGTCTGGTACTAATGGAAAAACTCTATCCATTACTTCTCTGCCCTTTCTGCCACCAGCCCAGGATGCCTCTATTCCACAGCCTTCCACCTAGGAAGAATGAAAGCAAATATTGTCATAATACAGAATGCTAGAAGTGTCAGTGGTACTTATAAGAGAAACATCACCATAATCTCTAGCTTTGGGCATCTGCCATTAGAAATCTGACGACTTTGATTCAGCAGATTATAGTTTATGCAATAAAATTACTTCCAAGACTACTTCCTACATGATGAACACACTACTTTTGTTTCAAATTCTATTCTTAAACTGAATTAAAAGAGCTACATTTTGTCATGTGCTTTGTATGTATTTTCTTGTAATGTTTCACGAGTTTGGTCGCCAAGTGGAAGGTGGCCAGAAAACTGTTTAAGTGTTCATGGATCAAATTCTGAGAGTAGGAGTCTGCAGAAGCAGAGGATATTTATTTTGCAGGGAACAAACGCATTTTCCATTGAAAGTCTTCTATAAGAACACCTTAGCATGCCTAACAAAAGTCTTACATGGTTTATACTTGATGGAGAAACTAGGTATTGAGAAGCAGCAGCTAGCAATCCTTATTCCCATGTAGTCTTTTAAGCAACTCTAGTAAATCATTTTCACTAAAACAGTGCTGGTCCTACAACATCCTTTACAATTTCAAAAAAACCCTGGACTTTTCAGACCAGAGCTTATTGGAGTTACCACCTCTCCTATGACAGTAGAAATGCCATTTTTATTGTGTATTTCAAATGTTTCCTACCTCTTCAGAAGGTGTTACCACGTATGGTGGATTAAATAGCAGTAGATCAACCTTCCCATTTAATCTTGGAGACAGTCCTTTGACCTATAGATGAAGTACATGATTCTTTGGTTGTTGTGTTTGTTTTGGGTTTTTTTGTTTGTTTTTTTTTAACAAAGAATGCAAACATTTTGTAAAAATACAGTTACCTAGTACTGGATGTTCTGAGCATTTCAGCCTGACTCAGGAATACTAAGCTTGACTTTCTATGTGCAAGAGAAGCATCAAGAAGGACCCGTGCATAGCAGAACAATTTGAATAGTCTTTAGACTATGTTATGTAAGAGCAAGAGACACATATGTGGACACAAAGGTAGTACCTTATTCTTTCTCAGTTCAGAATTTAAGTTAGATATAAAAGAATTTTGCATTTATCATCAGTTATCATTTGTTACCCCAAATGGCCAATCTGTAACAACCACAGTTCGGTTCCCAAGTACGAGCACTTGTTCATCCATTTTAGATCACATTTATTGTTGCCTATCTTCATCATCTTTTATAAACATATATATTCAGGGCATTTTAAATATGTTGCTAAAGAGATGAGAAACTTGGCTTTTCTCCATACCAAATTTTGTAAGAAATAAAAAGTAACAACATCCACAGCTCCTAATTAAATCAGAAAGAGCTGAGAACCAAGAACTGCATAGCATTAGAGGAAGGGCTACGATAATGTCAGGTCAGTGCCGGGTTCCTTGTGCAGCATTTTCCAAACTACATCATCTGTTTTTTTAAACCAATTCAATGAGTTTTTAAAGCTTAAATTTGAATTTTAGAACTTGAGTAGTTTGTTTTTCCCTTCTTTCAGAAACACTTTGGCATTTTGTTATTTTCTTTTTGTCATCCATGCTTATTAAGAGAATGTTTGTTCTAGACTTCATGGTTACTTTTCAGTATCTCTAATAAGTATTAAAAAATTACAAAAACTATGAAGATATTATTGAAACATCTAACTTACCAAGTCAGTAATGACTGGCTGAAGGTGAACATTGTTAAGCAGAGCTGTCTCCAGTGTACAGTAAGCTGCCATGGGGTTGATATCTGTACATCTAAAAGCAAAATACTACAAAGTGTAAGTAACTGGCTACTGTATCTGGAAGTTTAACCCTGTGAACCACATGCTAATTTATGTACTCTCAATGAAGATATCTTTTCCAGCATCCTTTACTTGCAAGTAAATAGCAAAAACAGCCAGTGAATTACAATGTATCAGCAGCTTAACCATTCAACACTACACTGGAGGATGTAATGACTGACTGAAAGCTGAAGCATAGGATTTCTTTTTCAACAGTAGCTCTGCATAAGCATATATGCGTATAAGTCTCTAATAAAACTGAGTTACTGCCAACACCCAGGTAGCTAATGTTATGTCATCAGACCTCAGTAAGACTAGTCAGTGGCTAAAATTTAGGATTCAAACCAGCAAACACAAGTGTAAGTTTAGCAATTTGTCTAAGTAGGAAGAGGGAATTCTAGTCGTGCCGCTACTTAATTGTTACAGAACCTGAAGTAAATAGTTCAGGCTTTCTTTGCTTTGACTTCTACAGCTGTAGAATTAAGCTAATGTTTCTTTGTGAAAAGAATAGTTTTTAAAATGTGAAAATGAAAAGTATATATGTGAAGGCCAAGTATTTATTCTTGCATGCAACAGTTTAAGTGCTATTATACTTACATGTACAGTGCACTGGATCCAATAATGGAAGAAGCTAGAAATGTTGAAACCACACCAGACCCAGATCCTATTTCAAGGCAGATCTCAACCCTAACGAGAGAAAACTTTGGATGACTTATTTGTAATGTATAAGAGCACCTGCAACAGACACAGAATCGGTCAAGACAGGATTATGAAACCTGCTGCCCTTCTCCCAAACATGCTCAAACACTTGCTGGTCCTACGGCCCTCAAAGCCCACCCTATGTCGTCCGTTCCGCGATGGCTGCCAGGCCTACTGGTGCCCATACAGACAATTCCTGGTTATCACAAGCCACTTTGGGAAACATTTATGTTTCTCCCGTGCCTAACATGAACGTTTCCATTAACTACACGGTCTCAGCAGCACAGGCAACATTTCTACAGCATCTATTACAGGTTTATTGCAGCAAGACAGAACTCCAACAGAGGTTACGGGGAAGATCACCACAAAGCCACGGAAGGAAAGCAGGACTCGAGTGCAGAATGCCTCGGGAGAGTTTCAGCCAGCTCCGGACGAACAGCAGCGGCAGGCAGTTTCAGAATAAAACCACTCGTTAAGATTAGCTCCTTCGGCGGTTTCTAGAGCGGTTACAGTCACGCAGACACGCTTCAGCCCGGGAGACGACACCGGGCAGCGACCTGCGCAGCCCTGCAACCCCCACAGCTTCTTCCGGGCCGGGACGCCGGCGTTTTACCGCCTGCCGCGCCCCCACCGAGGCAGGCATCGGCCCTCCGCGCCGCAGCCGAGGCGCAGCTCCCCCGGGGTGCCACCCGCAGCCGAGGAGCAGGGGCCGACGCCGCCCCGGGAGGAGCCGCGGGCCCGGCCCTGCCGAGCTCCCCTCCGCCCGCCCCGCTGGCGGCGGGAAGGCGCCACCCACCTCCCTCGGGGGCCCGAAACCCGGCTACCGGCCGCGGGACGCTCCGTCGCGGGGCTCGGCGCCCCCTCCCCAGCGTGCCCTCCCCGCCGCCGCCGCCTACCGAGCCTGCCTGAGGCGGGCGGCGTCCCGCTCCAGAGCGTCCAGCAGCAGGAAGGTGTCCTCGGCCGGCTCGTACACATCCCGGAACGGCCCCTGCGGCCCCACGTGCTCGTACCGCGGGGTAGGGAGCGGCGGCGGAGCCGCCATCGCTTCCCGCGGCGCGCATGCGCGGGCGCGCCCGCCCCGGCTGAGGGAGGGGGCGGGGCCAAGAGCTCTCGCGCGGCGCTCTGACGCCGCGAGAGGAAAGCGTGTGCCCGCCGGGGGGGGGGGCGGGGCGGGGGAGCGCCGCGGCACTCGCGCCACTGATACCGCCAATGGGAGGGCGCCGGCGTGGCCCCGCCCCGAAGGCGGGTCTAACGGCTGTTGGCCACGCCCTAGGGCGGTGGCGGTGGCGGCGTCGGCGGCGTCGTTGGCCTCGTTGTTAGCGGAATTCAGGCGGTAAGTTCCGGTGAAAACCGCCGTTCTCAGTGGAGTTCCAACGTCGGGTTTCATCGTGCTGATTCCATTGGTCCAACGTTAAAAACCTTCTCTAAATCTGCGTAAGTGTGCAGAGCGACCCCTGCAGTAGGCGGCCTGGCCGTCCATGAAGATGGATGTGACGGGGACCTGCTACTCTGGGTTTTGTGTCAGTATTGTTGTGTCAGCTTCCCAAATTAATTGCTTTTCCATCATGAGAAGTACCACCTTTGCGTGGTGAGTTAGCAGGAAGCCAAACAGAAGAGGTGCTGAGGAGGTTTCTAATGGCAGTTCTACAGCAAAGCACACAGGGGAAAGACTGATGTTGACACTCAACTTAAATGAAGCTCTTTCTTTCCAGTTACAAAAGAATATATTTCTGTGATTCTTTGCCAGCAACACTTGACAGCATCATTGGGTCCAACTCTGTGAACTCCGGAATTCAAAGAAAAATGAGGCTCTGCAAAACTAAGAATTGAGGGGAAATTTCAAGGCACAGATCAGATTAATAATTTGCTCTACGCAACAAAACACAAATGAGCAAACAAATTCTGATCAAAAGCAGGAGAGAGAGGTGTACGAGTTCTAATTCCCACAAAACGTCTGTGTTCAATTACTAATGCACTGAACACTCAAATTCTGAGAGTGAGATGCATGTCTAGGTCAATGAAGGAAAAGGGTGATGCTAATAAGCAGGCCAGAATCTTAAAACATTATTTTTATAATAATTTCAAAGAACATCAGTTTTGGGAAAAGAATAATAAAAAAAAAAAAAGAACAAATAATCCAGTAGATTAATCTTTGTTGACTTAAGTGCATTTAAGGGTTGAGGTGTGTCTTGTTTGCTAGCCTCCATTTTTGGCTCTGGAACTAGGGAAAGATAACCAATTGCCATTTTTCACTTGCAACTGTAAATGGTCTCTGTAAAACAGGGTATCTTCCATTCCTACAGAACAACAACTCAATTTTTGAGCAGCTTGTTCATAAATGCAGCTAACTCATTTTGAAGCTAGGTTTATTCTGTTTATTTCTGTATCCACCATAGATCAGCTTTGCATAGGAATATAGGAAAACACAGAAAGGGAGTTCCTGCTTCATGGGAGCATCTCATCCTTTACCCTCTGTTGCAAAGAACTGTGGAATAGATACTTTGTCCTAAAAGTTCATAGTTTGTCTATTCCACATACCCATGTGAGGGACAAAATTATGTCATCAATATACTCAGTCCCTGCAGTACCAAGAAATTTGTTTGGGTAAATTCTCTTAGAGAAAGGAGTATGCCTGCACTCTGGAGACAAACAAGAGCAGCAAAAGCTGAATCTCTGTGACTTACAGCAGGGAACAATTCCATTCTCACTACAGATGTGGTGACTGGTGTTACCTGGCCCAAGTGTTGGACACCAGCTCACCAGCCAGGTATCTGGAAGATTTAGCTGAAGATTCAGTATTAGTGCACCCTGCCTTACATCTGCTTTTAGCTGTGGCCCACCTTCAACGTTTCCAAGTAAAATCAACACGCTACTCTTTAGCCCCAAAGCCAATGCCTTTTGAAGTAGCCAACAGAGATTATGGAGAATCATAAGTAACATACCAGAAATACATGCAAAGAATTATTATGAGTCAGTAGTAAGCAAGTGTCCTTTATTTCCAATCTTTTGGGGTAAGTCAATGCAATCAGATATCCAGAGATTAATAATTAGAGATCTAAAGATGAGCTTTTTAACTCAAGGATCATTTTTGCCCTGTCACAGAAATGAAACCATCAAGCTTTATCTTAAAACAGTTTAGGTTTCTTGCTCCACTGCCTAGCATGTAAAGCAATTCTAGAAACTAAGAAGTTCAGAAAACTTCAATTTCCAGTGTGAATTTATTCATGGACCTTATCTTGTACTAGTGTTACCTTTTAGTTTAAAATGTTATTTTCTCTTAATTTGCTCCCCCATATGAAGTGTTGTCGTAATCTATGTCAACCTTCATTTCACCAACAAAATTAACCGTTGTTGCCTCCTAATTTATGTCCTTATTGTGCTGTTTCGTGAACCTGTTCTGATAGGAGTTATTCCGTCTTTCAACCTGGTACCCGCATACAGGCTAAATGAGATCTTAGCCTGTGAGAAGATACTAATGGTTTCCTTTACTGGAAATCCCTTGGCTGATGCCGAGTAGGATTATCATGTTTGTGTCAGGATGGCAGGTTCTGACAGAGGTTAGCATTAATCTGTCTGCTCTTCCTCAATTACCTCCATCATCAGTGGAGCATGATAGGCTGCTTCAGGGGGCAGTAGTGAGCAGGAGCCTGGCTGGAGACAATATCTGTTTTTTAAATGCAAAAGGAAACCTGGTAGATACTCCTTCATTTCGTCTGTCTTCCCAATGATTTGCTGCTTCACCAGAGGAACAAGTACTTGTAAACCATATTAAGCGTGATTCCATTACTTTGGCAAAATGAAGTCACGTTAGGAGACAGAATTTTGCACTGTGTCCATATTAGGAAAATTAATTCTTTGGATGTATTTTTTTAATCGCTACAGGTGGTCGGGCTTTGGAGTGCAGTAGAAGAAATGACTTCACCATCTTCAGCTGTACTGGTTATTATTTTTGGCTGCTTCATACTTCATGAAATCTGGTTAATTATTATTGGGGTTTTTTTAATACTTATAAGTCTTTCTGGGTGAATTTTATAAAACATTTATTTTTATTGCTTATATAACTACCTAAAATGTTTTTCTTGGTAGTCAACTGTACTGTTTTTGCCAAAACAGATTCTATTTCAATTTTGGGAAATTGTTGGAAAGCTAATATTCCTGTTTTCAGTGGTGCCTGTGCCATGTTATTAAACTAGGCTTTATGAAGATGAAAAATTGTTCTTGACAGGAATCATAGCCATTTGTTTACACTTACTAAGCTGTATGACTTTATCCCATTTGGAATTCAGTGCTATTCCTCTCATACAGTGATGCTTAACCCATAACTTCCTAGCTGCCTGTCAGCCCTCAGAGGTCTCCATTTTAAACTTCTCAAAACATCTCATGGCTGCATCTGGCCCTCGGCATCCTGGAAGAGAGATAGAGCTGTGCTGGATCCATGAAGGCTCCTGTTTTGGTGCATTTGAGCAAGTGGAGCCACCAGGATCACTGCAAAGACAGAACCACTAAGAGAGATCTGGAAGAAATCTCTTTAGCTGTGTAGTCCAGCAGACAACCACATCATATCATCTCTTCCTTAAACTGAGCAAGTATCTTCCTAAAAGTAGCTAGGTTTCTTGCCATCAATATTTCTAATGAAAAGCCATTATAACACTTCAGTGCTCTAATGATTAGAAACCTTGTAATTTCCAGCCTAAATGTGGTGGTGATAGGTTTTATACTCATTTAGTCTTCTGGCAAGTATGTAAACTTAAACAATTAATTTCATAGTTCTTGCTTGATGGATTTGTAGACAAAGAAATGCTTTCATTGACCTTTGTTTTGCTTGACTAAATAAGACGTGCTCTTAAAAGTTTCCTGTTGTAAGACATTCTTTTCATTTCTCTTACCACTTGTGGTGGGTTGACCCTGGCTGGACGCCAGGTACCCACCAAAGCCGTTCTATCACTCCCCCTCCTCAACTGGATAGGGGAGAGAAAATATAACAAAGAGCTTGTGAGTCGAGATAAGGACAGGAGAGATCCCTCACCAATTACTGTCACGGGCAAAACAGACTCAGCTTGGGGAAAATTAACTCAATTTATTACCAATCAACCAGAGTAGGGTAATGAGAAATAAAACCAAATCTCAGAACACCTTCCCTACACCCCTCCCTTCTTCCCAGGCACAACTTCACTCCTGGATTCTCTACCTACCCCCCCCCCCCCCCGCCTCCTCCTCTGCCAAGGCAGAGGGGGACGGGGAATAGGGTTTACAGTCAGTTCATCACATGTTATTTCTGCCGCTTCATCCTCCTCAGGGGCAGGACTCATCACACTCTTCCCCTGTTCCAGCGTGGGGTCCCTCCCACAGGAGGCAGTCTTCCATGAACTTCTCCAACGTGGGTCCTTCCCAGGGGCTGCAGTTCTTCACGAACTGCTCCAGCATGGGTCCCTTCCATGGCGTGCAGTCCTTCAGGAGCACACTGCTCCAGCGCGGGTCCCCCACAGGGTCACAAGTCCTGCCAGAAAACCTGCTCCGTGGGCTCCTCTCTCCGCAGATCCGCAGGTCCTGCCAGGAGCCTGCTCCAGCGCGGGGTTCCCATGGGGTCACAGCCTCCTTCGGGAACCCACCTGCTCCGGCGTGGGGTCCTCCACGGGCTGCAGGTGGAGATCTGCTCCACCGTGGACCTCCCTGGACTGCAGGGGGACAGCCTGCCTCACCGTGGTCTTCCCCACGGGCTGCAGGGGAATCTCTGCTCCGGCGCCTGGAGCATCTCCTCCCCCTCCTTCTGCACTGACCTTGGTGTCTGCAGGGCTGTTTCTCTTACATGTTCTCACTCCTCTCTCTGGCTGCTGTTTTCCCTCTGTCCCAACTTTTTTTCCTTCTTAAAAATGTTATCCCAGAGGCGTTACCACTATCGCTGATGGACTCGGCCTTGGCCGGCGCCGGGTCCGTCTTAGAGCTGGCTGGTATGGGCTCTCTCAAACACAGGGGAAGCTTCCAGCAGCTTCTCACAGAAGCCACCCCTGTAACCTCCCCTGCTACCAAAACCTTGCCACACAAAGCCAATACACCACTCTTTTAGACTTTTCGTGTATGGATTCAAGTCTGACTTCACCCTGAATGTGACTTGTTCAAAATACTCCAGGCAATGCCTTAGTGATGCCTTGCAGAATTTACTGGCTGCATTATCTCTCCTGGAAATTTCCTGGTACATCCCAGGATCATGATTGCATTTTTCTCACAGAAATGGTTTCTTACCATTTTGTGATTGGCTGGTTTTCCTCAGTTTTTCCTCAATCGTTTCCAAATAACTGACTATAAAGTGAGAATTCTGTAGTGTTTTATTGTTTTTACTAGTCCACTTTGCATGCCTGTTGTTCACATTCTGGTCATTTTGTTCCCCCTGCATGATGTCTCCTGACTTCATTTTGTCATCAGAGTGATCTCAAGGATATTGATAAAAACACTAAGTAAGATCAGCCCCAAGACTGATATTTCAGGAAGTCACCATTAGCGACTTCTAACCTGATACTATTCCTTTTCAGTATGATGTATGACTATCTAACCTTTATTCATTTTCTTGTTCACCTCATGTACCCTCTGCCAATTCCATCATCTCCAGCTTAGTTCATACTTTTCCACATTACATCACATCAAAAGCTGCATGGGAGTCAAAGTAGATTCACTGTGCTTCATTTTTCTTGTATAAAAATGGAGATAGACAGTGCAGTAATGTAGCAAGATGGCCTTTGCCATCATGGCCAAAATCATCATCTGTCTGTTGTTCATAATTGTTATCCCAGCTTAATGGTACAGAGGTCCTGCAGCTTTCCATCTTGTCTTTTTGACACGTGTGTGAACCTTTTTGCTCTGTTTTAATATCTTCATTAAGACTATTTCAAATTGATTTTAACAATTCTTATTTTACACTGTATTTTCTAGCTTCTAAGACACAGGTTTTTTACTGATCAGTCTTTTTTTTCTATTACTTTTTTTACACTCTGCATATTCATAATATCTTGCTTGAGATGGTTATTTAACCAAATAGGTTTGAAGCCTATTCCCACACACATTAATTCCCATGCTTCCACCTTTAACCACGATCAAATATTTCCATCCCCTCTTGACCTGAAGCAATTAAGACATCTTTCACAGTCACATCCTGAAATCCCTTCCGTAGTTTAATTTATTTCATTCAATTCTTCTCTTAATTATTAAAGCTTGTCATTTTAGAATAGTGAGTTTTAGTTACAGACCTACTTTTGTTTATCCTTTAATTATATTAAATTGACATCCTTGAAGTAACGTACTCATTACTCAGCAAAGGCAAAAGTAGTATCATCTTTTTACTGCTTCCCTGACTATTAAGTGAAGAACTATGCTTACTGTTGATGTGAAGAACACTTGGATATTACTCATTTCTAGTCTTTGGATAATTAACTTCTTTTTCCAAGTGTCACATTTCACAATTGCATTTCCCTTTCTAATCGTATTACTGAGTTCCCTAACCGTACCAAAAGCCAGACCTTGGAGTTTATACTCCAATAAAACTTTTCTACTCCCCATTGTCCATAGATACTGTCAGATGAGTCAATGCTGGTTATTACACACTGTTCTTTCTTTTGTATTTCTAAGATGAATAGCTTGAATCTTTTTTCACTTCCTTGCATCCCTACTGACTGATGAAAATTCTTGCCCTTACATCATGACATTGCTTCAATATACCATGGCATGGTAATGTTTAATCACAGCTGTGGAATTTTTAGACCTGCTAAGGAGAGGTCCAGGGATGACATATTAGGAGGTAAGAATGATGGATACTTGTTTATAGCCCTTCCTGAAAAGATCCCAGAGCGCATGCTATACTTTACAAACCAATTACCAACTATTCTATTGAAAGAATTACATCACTCATCATTGAAATGCAGCTACCCCAGGGAGAAGGCAAGGAACTTTTTAATGGTGTACAAAAGTATTTCAACACTTCGGGAGAGAAAATGAATAATACCATAATCAACTGAGCAGAAAGAGAATGTTTAGGTAAGTAGTCATATATAGTTGTTTTAACTGGATGTAGGCCAGAAACCTAGGAAAAACCTACTGCTAATGCAAAAAATGGAATTGGGATTTTTAAGTCACAGATGATCAAGCCCTTTGGGTTACATTTACATCTTAAAACACACCACCTCAAGCAGCAGAATCATAGTGGAGCTTTCTTTTATAACTGGGTTACCAACATTGCCTCCTTCAGTGGGTAGGAGTGATGTCTGATTTCCCCAAGAAGTTACAACAATGTGCCTGAGGGCAGATTGGCTCCTTCAGCTATTTTCAGGGCATTTCTGCTTTTTCTTGCCATTTTAAACTGTTAGTTTTTAGAGATTAAAAAATGTTTTCTTGCATTGGTTTCTGACAAACAAACTACCAAGGTAAGAGTTTTGCTGACTTCCTGCGTGCCCAGGTACTGAATAGGAGTCTCTGTCATGGCTGCTAGTTTTGAGTGTGCTTTCTTATTTTGTCTCCAAAGACTTTGAATGGGGAATTCAGAGAGGAAGAGAGAAAACAGGAAAATGATATGCTGTCACAAGGCAATATTCCTTCTTAACAATTGTAAAAGATCAGGAGTCCTTTTTAAAAAGCTTAAAAATAATGTGGATTACTGTAATCACTGTGTTAGTTTGTCAGCAGCACTCATGATAGTCTAAAATGTAGCTGTATTCCTTGTGCGTTTTAGCTAGAACCATCATGTTCAGGAAGATGTAAGGGGTTGATTTGGAATCTATTACAAATAGCAAAACTACAATGCAATCAAGCTCAGTAGGATCACGGCAAGGAATTTAACAAAGAAATAGCTGTTTTGAATGTATGCATACATAACACAGAGACTTTTGTTGTTTTTTCATTACAATATGAATGAAATTTATATATCTGCAGAGAGCAATGTGACACAGGAGAAGAACATACCGGCTAGAAGGGCATTCTCCTAAGGTTGTATACAATAGAAAAAATCTTCCAGGATACACGTTCAGCAAACGCGTTCTAAAAAGGCTGAAAAATCTCTCCTGTTTCAGAACTCAGGCTGAACTGACATTTTCATTACATGAATAATGGATAATTTCGATATGTGTCAGTCCACTGGAACTGGAGTGAAACAGAACTTACTGAACAGCTAAGCAGAAGTGACTGAATAAATTCAGAAGTTATCCCAAGAGAGACAGTTTTTCCTGCATCTTCTTAAGAAAGCTCTGTGGTTGCTAAATCTTTCTCTCCTCTTTTGATAGAACATTAAAGTCTATGAGCTAGCCAGACGTAACACCTTCCTTTTTGGCTTAGAGAATGTTTAACAGTGATATTGAAAAATATGTGCTCAATTTCTGGGATAAAAACAGGTTGACAAATTGCTCAAATTATCTGAAGTAGTTCTGACATTGTACAGGACTGTAAAGAGAAGCAGCAACACTACAGTCAGTCGGTTATTTAAATTGGTCAGTGTTAGAGAAAAATATAATAAACACCAATCTTGTCTTATTGTAGGCATCTGAGTAGGTATAAACACAGCAGATTAAATCTTTACCTATTCTAAATTATTATAAGTTTCTTGACTTCAGCAGTCATAGCTACTCTAGTGTTCATAAAAAATCAGTGAAAATCTGTTTAACAAATGCAAGAGATACCATAGAAATAGCTTAGGTTAGAACAGGAGAGAAAATAAAATTGAGAATATTATAATATTATTATACAAATTGGTGTTGATGTATATAAGCATATGTATATTTATAATGGCATTATATAAAAATGGTATTGCATACAGGTAATATATGTTACTTGATGATGTGTATATATATTTCTATATACATATATAATAATATTAATTGTATATTTGTTTTGTAAAGAAGCTCATAAATGGGTGATGGAAAGCTGTTGAAGCCAGGGAAAGACTCTGACTTCCTAAAGAATATATCGTGATGTTAGAGAAGGGAAGAATAAGAATAAAATGTGATTGAAGCTTTTAAAGCAGTGAATGCTGAAAACTACATTGTATGAACTAAAGAAATTGAAACTTTAAGTGAGTTCTCAGGAACTCGTAAAACTTAAAGGCAAGAAATACATTTTTTTCACAGTATATAATTAATAGAACTAATTTTCAAAATACATAAATGAAGCAAACAGTTTGAAGCAATTTATTTAAGGAACAGGCAATAAAAGATGCTAACACTTTTGCTTCAAATAAAAAGCAGCTGTCTACAAATGGGCATTTAGAGTAAGACTTATTAAACAGATTATTCAAACATTATGCACTTAGTTTTAATTCTGATGGGGTTACTCTACATTAAGAGTGACTACTGAGAGTCGTTAGTAGAGAAAATGTCATTTTCTGTTGACTCGCTGAAGCAGGTTACACCAGGAATACCAGGAGAAACTCACTAAGCAAAGTGATTCAGTTTGAAATGAGTAATTTTTAATGAAGAGGCCTAAGAAGAACCAAACATTGTGAGAAGGTTTGCGCTGATTTTTTCAAATCTTACTATTTCTATAAAAAGGCCTGTAATTACAGGATCAAAGAGTCACTCAGGTGGGAAGGGGCTTCAGGTCTCTGGTCCAACCTCCTGCGCAAAGCAGGGCCAGCTCTGGCATCAGACAAGGCTGCTGAGAGCTTTCTCCAGGCAGGTCTTGAAACTCTCTGAAGATGGAGCCTGCATAAGCTCACTGGCAACCTGTTCCACCGCCTGACTGTACTCAGGGTGAGAATGTTGTTCTTTATATCCGGCCTGAACCTGTCTTGTTTCAACTTGTGTCCATTGCTTCTTGCCCTTCCACCACAGAACTGGTCCTCCCATAATTGTTCGTCTGAAAACTTGCTTGGGAGTCCATTATAATACAACGTGCTTGTAAAAACGTCAGGGAGAACACCCACCCTGGAGAAGATTTCATGTACCTTCTGTCTGACACTGCTGATACTGACTACAGGGACTCTGATACTAGATTAGGCAGGCTGTGGTTCTTGCATTTGTAAATGTTATGTCTCTCTTTTTGTCTGGATGTATTATTAACATTTTTCCAGCACCTTTTTATCCATACTATTTCTTGGACAATTTTAATGTGTTCATACAGTCAGTAAAGGAAAGTGTGACTATTAAACTAAACAAAATCTGCATGTAATTATGTTTTGGGTGGCAGTTTTCCCTGTGTGTATTTTAGTATGAAAATCTAATAAAGAGATATTAAAAAGGATTTTCACTTCAAAACAACATTGAAATGTCTTTCATAATGACATTTGATATTCCTTTACAGTCATGCTTCAAAAGCAGAGGGGTTAGGCAGCTATCTAAAAAACCACTGGATGTCGATGTAGCTACCTTAGTAGATACTGGATAGAACATGTCATCAGGCACCTCATAGAAAAGATTTTCTTGGAGTTATATAAAAAAAGCATCTTGACAGACTTAGGAAAAAGACACTAATGTTATGCAAAATATATGTTGTCTATAGCTGTATATATTGTAGATGATTGATGAGTATACATTGTAGAAGTTCAGGTCATAAGTATTCACATAATGCTACTTTAGTAGAATCATTTCTGAAATCATACATTGTTTAGTCAAAAAAAGAAGAGCAAAATTTGGCCCATAATGAAGGACCTTATCACAGTACAAGACAGTCAAGATAAGACTGCCACCAACACAGTCTAACTTAATGCTAAGGACTATGAATGGGAATCCACATTTGCTATGGCTTTCCATAGCAACAAACATCTGCTAGCACTTAATAAATAATGAAGCAGTCCTGTATTTCATGGGGTTTGCAGGTTTTCAATAACTTTATATCAAGACTTTAATTACATTTCCTAGGTTTTTCAAGGAAAAGTAAAAGGAAAAGATAAAAAAAGCATGTCTGAAAGAAGAAACTAAATATATTGTGGGAAGGAGCCTGAAGATTAGCTTATTTTTGGCTGAGTTAGCCTGATCTACAATCAGAATGTGAGATTTAGGCAACTTTTTTTTTTTTGGCTTGTAAGGCTACATAGTGTAACATTTTCATTGGACTGCGCTCAAACTGAGTCTTTGTCCAGCAACAACAACCTCCTTAAGCTGTCCGTTTTTCACATGCACACCTGTTAATATATTTTAAAGGAAATATTAAAAATATTTTACAAATAGAGACATAACATCTGTCAGTAAGAATAAATGAGGTGATTTAGAATTGTATTAAAATCTTCAAGGTGCCTGGTTGGTGAGCCACGCTCCAAAGCGTTGCAGATTGACCTCAGCTGGAAACAGGATATAGCCGGGCGAGTCAAATTGCTGCAACAGATCCTTGTCACTCCTGCTCTCTTTGTGCAGCACATCACACTCTTGCTTTGGTCTCTTAGTGTGGAGCTAAAGTTTGTAAGAAATGTTGGAGAATATTTAGTGATCTGTGGTGAGTTGGGTCAAACATAGTCAAAGCTCTGTAGATCTGCGTCGGTTGCACAGTTGCACGTACACTTGGAGGACTGAACTCATAGATCTGTTTGGTCCCTTTCAGCAGCAAATCCCCAGCCGTGAGCAAAGAGGGAACTAGTAGACTGCAGATTTAAAACTGCAATGGCTGAGAAGTTGAGGAGGAACTCACAGGGACAAATTTCCCAGCAAGAAGAAACATTATAAAACAAAAGACAAGCTCCACATTGAAACAAGGAAAACTTTATTTGCTTTAGAAAGATCTAAATACTTCTTGTATTGTATAAGATAAATTGCAATTTGTTTTCCTTTTGCTGAGTCTGTATGTTTTTTCTTTAACTGTTGCCTATATCAATGGTAAATTAGAATGTGCCAGAAGAGTTGGGGGACATTTGATCTCCTGTGGCACCTTTGGTGCCTAGACACAAAGACTGGCAGCACCTGGGTTTTTTGGAGACTTATTTCAGGAGAGTGTTTGGGGGATTCTGCTCTCATGAAGCATGCCACTGAGCTGATGGCTGGATCCTTCCTAATCAGGGAGAATCTAAAGTCTTTTAAGCCCAGCATATCTGTATTGACATAGAAATAGGATGTATAACTATCGGAAGGATTAATTGGCAGTGTTAATTCAAATACCAGGTGACCATAAATGCAAATGTGAATATTAGTTAGATATCAAAATTGCCATTTTAGTTTTCTTCTAAAGGGAGTACTGCTTTTTAAAGGGAGTAAATGCTCCCTGAATTGTAGACACCCTCTCGTTATCTATAATACCGTCACTTTACAAACAACAATCTTTTGAAATGTCACTTTCAAAACTCTAATAACTTGAACAGATGTTCAGTCAAACAAATATTTTATGAGAGATGTTAGTAAGCTCTAGGAGATAAAATTTGGGATGGAAAACAAAACTTGTAAATAGATACGTAAACAAGGTCACTATTTAATAGGTCCATAGCAATTACACATAGAAGAAAAATTTTATAAATCCTTTCCGCCTGTCATAGTGCAGTACATATATTAAAGAAAGCAAAACTAATCAAACACTGAAAGGTGGGCTGGTGGTCTGACTAGCTAATGTAATTGTCCAAAATAAAATTAATTTTTTCTAAAATATGCTAGATGCTACAGTTAAACCTATCAAATAAAAATTCATATAGCCATGTTTTTTCATTTCCAGCTTAAAATAACAATACTGACCTTGGTGTGGGGTAAATTCTTGAGATTAATGACCAGCTTGGGTTAATGATCTGTGGCTATGCTGCTGACCTTCATCTCCTCCCAGCCGCTCATTAATCCTCAGGAAATTTACTGCACCTTGATTGTTATTACTTACATAGCCCATGTACAAACCTCAGGAGCTGTGGCGAATATATGTGGTACTTTGCATCGAGAACTCTTACAACAGAAAACAAAGCAAAACAGGCTTTGAAACTAAAAAATCAGAAAGGCAAATCATACGACTTTGATCAAAGTATTAGTAACAGCCTTCATTATGCCCTGTTTTCTCTGTATGAGTCTTGGAGCAATTATTGAAGAATATTACAGAGTACAAAAAGTGTAGCATTTGGCATTGACTATCTGGTTCAGGCATATCTAATACAGCTATCAACTTTGAATTTAAATGCCAAATACAATATTTTGCCTTGATGTAATACTTCAAAGTACCATTCATTCTCCTTTCACTGGAAATGGTGCAAATCAGAACAATGCTTTCATGAAGGTATGAGTGGGGAGGTTTTTGCTCATCAATTATTTTTCCCTACACACCTGTCACATAGTTAACTCTTGCACTTAGCTACATCTTATAGATAGAGATTACAAGGCAGAGAGAAGGTGTGATTTGCCTAATTTAGAAGATGAGATTTTTCTAGTTAATGCTGATGTTAGTGTTCATTCCTGAAGACCATTTTCTCTTTTCTGTCTCTGCTAAGGATGAGATGTTTATACACGTGATGATGGTATATAAACCAGAGTTGCCTTTCTTAGCACTAAGGACTTATCAGAGTTCCAGATACAGAAACAAATAGGAAGAAAAATAAGCGATATGATATTCCTTTCTACAACTGTTTCAACTGGCAGTTCTGGAAAAACAAACAAACAACACAAAAACCATGACTGAAATCAGACATAAATACTTCATGGTGCCAAAGGTCTTACTGTTAAATTTGGACTTAACTAAACTTCCTTTTCCCTCCAAAAATGAACAAACAGGAAACCAGGAGTTTGAGTAGAAAGACGTCCTAGAATACTTCAGACACTTAACTTCATGTCTGTGGAACTTATTTAAGCAAAGACACTTTTCTTTGCAAATTAATGGCTTTAAAGGCCAAGGAGACTAATTACAGTGCAGACCACCCTCCTGAAGAACAGAAGCTATATAACTTCAGATAGGGTATAGGGAACATCCTTTATAAAAATACCCATTCGATTGGCAGACTACTTCCTGCCTTCCATGTGGTACTTGGAGAGAAGTATGGCGCACAGCAGCACGCCCTAAGGAGGGGTGCGGGAATGAAACGAGTCATTTCTTGGGTGAAACTCAGTGCTGGCAGGGTACAAAGTGCACAAGTTTACACTTTTCTTTGAAGAAGGCTGCTTGGTCTCTTGGGTGCACACTAGTGGGACAAGGGCTAGTGCCCTCACTTGGACCCACGGGCTTCTGCCACGCCGGGGGTATGCTGGGGCAAAAAGAAAAGGTAGTGGGCCCTAGCCTGTGTTCCTCCTCCCAAACCCACTCACAAATAGATAGCCATGTGAGACACATCTTGTTTAAAGATAAATTTGAAATTTGTCCTGCTACTAATGCTGCAATAAGAAGTCGTACCTAGGCAAGGGTGCTTATTCTCCATCTGCCTGTGAGCATCTCCAGCACGCCATAGCAGGGGGAGTAGGAAAAAACGACTTCCCCAGTCATCAGCAAGATGAATAATGTCAGCCTGGCTCTGCATCATGCTGGTAGCAATCAGAGGCTAGGCTTGGCATCGTTTGCTTCACTGTGGACCCACTGTTCCACTTGGAATGGTGGTGGGCTCCCTGCAGGTCTTCTGAAACTGGCTGCTCTTCACTCAGAAGTGATGGGACACCCATTAGAATAGGAGGAAAAAAACCCCATTGTGTTCTTAACCCTTAGTCATTATTGGGTTTACAAACATTACATGTTTGTAAATGGTTTTGCTAGGAGACAAGATCTTATTTAATTTAAAATTGCACAGCATCCTCCATCCTCTTCCATTCTTTGTGACTTCCTCATTTCAGTTTTCTACCAACCTAGGCCCTGCATTGCCAACCAGCAGTCTTCTGGCTAAGGAAAATTGGATGAGAAGGTGTGGAATTGCTGTATTTTAACCAACTAAGAAGATAACCAGTGAAAGATGTCAGGCTTTTTTTTTTCCCCTAAACAATTGATCACAATGTCTTCCCAGCATTCCCAGGTCTCCCAGTCTGAGGCAAAAAAACCCAGGAACAGAAATAAACAGCTACTAAATGTTTTATTTGCAGTGTAATTTCTGGCTCTGTTGCAGATGCAAATGGAGCAAGCAAAGGAGTGGTTTTCCCAAGAGAAGAAAAAGCATCAAAATGCAGTTACTTTATAAGGACTGTTGTTACGGCAAAAGCACTTTTTAACGAGAAGGAGAAGAGTCATCTTTCTTCACACACTATATATAACTTTATAAACCCTCCCTTTGAACTATTTGCATACAACATAAACTGCATCCAAAATTCCATGAAACTCTTCAAAAAGTTAACATTCTATTGAAAGTTTCCCTACTACATTTTCATAATATTAAAGTACAAAAAAATTGACTTTTCTCTAGATTGAAGAGGATTTTACTGAGATAAAAGAAGTCCAGAAGTTAGTCAAAAGTCTGGTTTAATTCAAATGTAGTATCTTGTAATGGAGGGGAAGAAGGAAGAGAACAGGTGAGGAACCGACACAGATTTTATCTTTTGAAGCCCCATGATCTGATAAGGTAAAGGTGGAAATCTTCAGTCAGCAGCAAGATGTTCAGAAAAACATCTGAATTCAGCTAAGGACTTGTTTTCTGGCGACAGTGGTGGACACTGGAGGTGGCAGTTGGTTGCCATAACAAGGGACAAGAGGCTGGAAGTTTCCAGGGGTCAGCCAACCTGGCTGCTGGGAAAAGAAGAGTGAGTGGATGAATAATGAAGGAAGGAATAGGCGCTCTCCATCTCAAATAGCCTGCAACACCATTTTAATATACCAAGCAGCTTGATGTACATCTTGGATTACCAGCTAAGATGCAGATTTTTACTTATTTTCAGGGAGACTTAATAAGAAAAGAACTTAATAAGAAAATATGCAAGTAACAGAACTTCATTGTTTTGGCCAATCCGTAACATGAACTGAAATGTTTTTTTCTCCATATCTCTTCTGACCTTATGACATTTCACTAACATGTATTTTATCTAAAAATTCTTTTTTCAAATATTTTTTCTAGTGTCACACTGACATTGGAATATGTGATATATTTAGAAATGTCAGCAATACAGGTAATAAACATTAATGATTTAAGTAAAAGCAAAAAATTATGCATGGCTCATCACACTTTCAGCCCATTTCCAGCTCTGTCTCACTATCCCACACCTGAAGCAAACATCCTCAAATACTTGGTTACTGATTAACAGCAGCTAGCTTGAAAAGACTTCTAGAAATGGAGAGCTATTTTGACAAATAGACAATGAAATACACACTTTTAGTATCTCAACAGAGATTTCTTTCTTTCCTCCTGGCAGAAAAGGAATATATTAGTGAAGAGCTCAGGTTACAAAATTTATGTGACATGCATAAGTTTAGTACTGACAGAAGTAGCTTAATGCCAACTGAGATTTTCCAAAGTCCCTACAAATCCTTGCTTAAAGGATTTTTATGTGTAATTATGTATTAATGGAAGCAATTTGATGATTTTAATTAAAAAACACATTGAAGGAAAAAGATGCAGGACAGAATGACTGTCTTTGTAATAGATTAATGAGGGGATTGAATTAAATTGCGTAGGTGAATTTAAATTTTATACTCCTTAACTTTTGAATGCCTCACTTTACAAGCAAATTTTATTTTTGTGTAGTTAAAATGCATAATGCACATGTGAAGGAAGAAGAAGAAGATGCACTACATCAATATGCTCTAAAATCACCAAAAACCTGCCATAAAAGTAATGGATATCTCTGCAATAAAAGCATTTTGTTTGGAAATCTTCATGTTGATATTTTTCTTCATTGTTAATGGTAATGTTTAACAGCCTCTGACAGCCTGTTCCAAACAGTACAGGTAAGTTTCATATTATCGCTCTTATCATCTTGCTTAACATGTTTTGCTGTGAGGAATTCACAGAAAGAAAAAGCAAAAGTGTGATAGGAAACAAGATTCAAAGGAACAAAAGAGAATCTCACCTGACATTTGTTGTGTTGAGGCTGCTGCATGTATGCTACCAATTTATTCTGGAGCTGTAGAGGAGTTTTAAAATTAACTGCTTGCCTCTCTTTTAACATGCATTGATCCAACATGTGGAGTGGTTTCGGTATGTGTGAATGGGCACTGCTTTGGAGGAAACCGAACTGGAAGCTCCTCATCAGCAGCGTGCCAGGCCTTGATGGGGATAGTGTGAGTCAGGGTGTAGGCTGCATCCCTCTGGGAGATCCTCCAGGATCTCCACTCCCTGCCACTCACATCCACCACTGTCCTGTGCCAGTGCTCCTGGTAGACGTGCAGCTTTTTTTACATGGAGTGGGAGGGGAGTGCTTGAGGATTACGGAGGAGTTGGGTCCTTTGGCTCGTGGCTCTGGAGCAGGGATCTACATGGCAAGTCTGGCTCCAGTCCCCCTGGAGATGTGGGCTGCAGGAGAGCCTTTCTGCGTAACTGCTGTGTGCAGCAAAGACAGCCCATGTGTTGGCCAGCCAGCCCGGGTGCCCTGCTCCCTCCTGGGGGACTGAGCCCATACAGCCCCCCCTAGACATCTCTACACAGATGCTGCTTGGCGGTCTTGGTGGTCTCCTCCTCACCCCAAATGCGGTGGGTGATGGCCAGGGGAACGGTGCCATGCCCAGCGGCAGCACGGTGCAGATACTGTCCCTGTCGCCAGCCACGTGAGAGGCGAGCTCAGGCTGAAGGGTTTCCGAGTATTCAGTAGTTGCTGGCTGAGGAAGAGCAGCCAGTCATGGTAACTCTTTTCTCCCCCTCCTCTGCATTCCCACCAGCACAAGTTAGATGGCTGCCCACCTTTGGTGCCACGTGCAGCAGGAGTGCTGGCCTGCCCCGGCGTGTCCTCTGCCATGGACAGCCAGCATGGCACCGAGCTCGCCCTCGGCTTTGAGGGACTGGAGGTCTGCAGGAGCTCAGCAGCCTGGCTTCAGGGTTTCTTCCCTTCCCACTTTCAGCAGGTGCCCCACAGACGGCATCTGCAAGGGGGACCTTCCCGGCGAGCAGGGCAGGTGGAGAAGAGCTGCTGTGTTCGATGATGGGCCGATGGTGCCTGTGGAGCCCCATCTTGCCATGCTGTCTCCTGCACTGTGGTGGTGGGATGGGTGCGGGGGTGCTGCAGGTAGAATCATAGAATCGTTTAGGTTGGAAAAGACCTTTAAGATCATCAAGTCCAACTGTCAACCCAACACCACCATGCCCACTAAACCACGTCCTGAAGTGCCACGTCTACACATTTTTTGAACATCTCCAGGGATGATGACTCCACCACTTCCTTGGGCAGCCTGTTCTAATGCCTGACAACCCTTTCAGTAAAGAATTTTTTTCTAATATCCAATCTAAACCTCCCCTGGCTGCATGTCGGCATGTGGGGAGGCAGCCCGTGGTGTGCACTGCCATGTCAGACCACAGCTCAGTCTGGATGGCAGTAGCATGGCACAGCTACCAGGTGAGATGCCCCTGTCCTTGCTTGAAGGCAGTGTCAACTCCCTGGATCAAATCCCTGCCTCCAGCTGTGGACAAGAGCAGATGCCTGCACGGGGCAGATATGTAGGGATATTCCTAATACACCACCTTCTCTTCCAGTACATGCATGGGATGTGTTTTATTTACTGACCAGCTCCTCTTGCTCAAAATTACCTGCCAAAAGCCTGAGCAGCATCCATCCAGAATAGGTACCACAGCCTTCCCCTCCTGATGGTGGGAGAGCAGGTCCATCAGCACTGTGGCAAAACTTTGGGCTCTCTTTGGATGACCACCTGCAAATTTGGGTGCACCAGAGCTGTGGAGGGTGGAGGGAGTAAAGTAGTGAAGGAGGGCTACGCATACTGCTGAGCAGATTCAAAGCTACGTGGAACACTTGACACAGACGAGTCTTGGACAGGCCTGTAGAGTTAGGGCTTGTACAGGAGTCTTTTCTGACCCGTTTTCTGGTGAGGGAGTAGAAAAAATGCTTACAATCTACCATTATGCCCACTTCCATCCACCTGAGGGGATTAGGCAGTCCATCTCCCTGTCCAAGGCAGGATCAACAGCACTGTGGTCATTCCTGACACATACCTACATGGTGTGTCCTTAAAGATATCTGTGATGCAGGCTCCATAGTTTTCTAGGAAATCTACTACACTTCTGCATTTTCCTTAAAATTAGAAATGACTTTTCAGAATGCCTATCCTCAACAGCTTTCATTTCAGTTCAAGCCTGTGACTCCTTTCGTTGTTTCCACCAAAGACACAGAGAAAAAAGATTACTCCTTGCAGTAACCTTCAGGGACAGATTGTTACCATGTCTGTCACTTAGGGTACCTACCTTTGAGGTGTCTGCTCACTGCATGTATATATGTATATTATGTCTTTTAAGGCATAATCTCTGAAAAAGCATTCCACTTGAGGAGTATGTGCTGAAATCTACAGCAAGGGCTGTACAAAAGTTCCTTCCCAAATAAAACTATTATTTAGTGCTTAATTATTTGCTACCAATTTGAATAGATGCTGCAGTTAAACATGGTCCCACCCGATTCACAACATACGTGCCAGAACAAGAGGAAAACAATTAGTCCTTCTGTTCTATTCACATCACACTTACTGTGGAGAAAAAGTTTCTTTCTTCATGCAGGAAGATTTTTAAAAGGGTTTCTTTTTCTCTCTAGCCATGCCAACATTCCTTTCACATTAGAAAACGTGAACAGATTTAAGCCCCCATTCAAAGCAGGGTTCATAGTACAAACATGCTACAGTTGTCAACACACAATGCACAAACACACGGGGGCAAAAATAGACCGGGTGGAGTGGCCGCTAGCCCGTATTGCTAAACTGCTTGTGGGAGGGGGGAATAAAACTATTTTTACAAACAGCCAGCCAAGCTCTTCGAAGTCTCAGAAAGTCTATATTTGGAGTAATTATATGACTATGTTACATCTTGGCTAATTATGGCAGTCATGTTAAATAATGAAATTATTCAGCCATTTCCCTTTGTGTGAGAAATGGCCCCAGATGGTCACCCTCATCCATTTCATACCAGTGTAGTGCAGCAATACCACTTATTAAGAGCATATGGGGAAATATTTTAAGTACAGTGTAACTAGCTTTATACTGCAGTTCATTTTAAAGAAATAAACAAACTGCAGTAATTCCTCAAATTTTTTATTCCACAAATGTTCTATAAAATTCTTGTTATATCCAGGCTCTTACAACATAATTTTAGAAGTTGGCAAAGGAAGTAAGTGTTATAAAAGCAAATCACTATTCTGTATGATTCACGACATAAAAAGTGGTAAAACTAGTGTTGTCTATAGGATTTAAGACATATACTCAATAATAAAAAAGTTCAATCTCTATAAAATACAATTTACCTCAGCACACTTTTGCTTCATCTGCTTGGATTCCACAGGTTAGTTTTATAACACAACCAAGGAGACAAGAGTTACTATTGAAATTCCACCTGTCCCCAGTGGTATGTACCCCAAAATGATGCCAAGTCTAGCATGATGTCAAAATGAATTAACTCACACAAGAGCAGAATTAGCTTAACTGCAAGTATTTGATATTATCCAGACACTCCTAGAAAAGAGAGAAAAGCTAAACTGGGCTGAATTTCGATTGGGGAAAATATTATGCAAAACCGAGGTGCTAAGATTTCTGCTGAATATTCATCCTGAAAATTATTTCATTAGCCTTCTCATTTAGTGCTTATGTACAATGGGGCACTGTGATTCAAAGGGATGACAGTAGTATATACACAAGGCTATCTTGTTGCATCCTAACTGAACAACACAATAAACTCCAAGCTCTTATGCATATTGTTAGGGAGAATATTCATGGAACAGCTCCTGCAAGACTTACTTTCAAAGATGACAGAATAAAGCCAGAATCAGAAAGATGTATTGCAGTGCCAGTCCCCAGCTGGTTTTCTAAGACAACAAAAATCTTTTTTTCACTTTTTTGCAGGTGGCCATGCATATTAGTTTTTAGCTCTTTGAGTTTTTGTGTAGGCTGTTTTTTGCATAGTGTGTCTGAAATAGGAGCCATTTGGAACAGAGTCCTGGGTTAGATTTTTCAAGATTCCTTAGATTCATACTTAAAAAGAGTAAGTTATCTACATATAAACTGGCAGAGAGGGGGATCTGACATTGAGTGGCTTTTTTTTAAGAAACATTTGGAATTCAGTGTCTTTAAAAATGTTATTTTCTGTAAGTGGAAGTCTATCTTCAAGATATGGCCCATAAAGTCTTCTACTGATCCGGGATGCCGGGCCCTTCTAAACGTCAGCATCCTCTTCTTGCTGCAGTTGCTGCTCAGCAATGTTGGCTGGCAGTTGCCTCCAGTCCCCTTCTGAAAGCAGCTCAGGCTCTGCAGCCTTAGCAAGTCATCCCCTGAAGTCCTCAGGGGGTGAAACCAGCCTCCCCTGGGAAGATGTCACACTGTGTGGGTGAAGGGACACTGGAGGAGGCGATTACAAGGGAAATGCAGGTGTAATTGGGGAAAATTGCTTTGTGTGTGTGAGAGAGATCTTGCAGAGGAAATGTCAAGAGCAGAGGTGGGAATACATCAGGATGAAACTGAAGGGAGTTATGAGGTACAGTAGAAAACTTGAACAGATTTGAAGAGGATACAGCCTCTCTTTTACCTAATGGCAATCATTTGGTGATTGAGGGAACGGCGAGAGTGTTAACCATTAGCACAAGTGCCTATACAGTGCACTGGTTTTTGTGGCAATGGTTCCTGATATTAGTGGAGAAATAGGTAACTAACTCAAGGAAAGGCTGGAGATAACATGATGTATACAAGTCTTTTGCAAGACACAAAAGATTGTCACCACTGAATGATTTAATGGATGATTTTTGTAGGCTATTGTTTTGCATTCAATTGCTGAGACATCCCTTTTAGCATCCATGAGGTTTATTAAGGTCACAGCTTCTTTCTGGTGTCATATTGCAATTGAATTCCTTAATGTACTAGTTAACATGCAGCTCATGAATAGGTATTTTTCCCCTGAAAGAGATATTTAGGTGAGGATACTAGGATACTCAATATTAACTTGGGCAGATTTATCAAGAGTATACAGGACAAAAAACAGAAGAAGAGAAAAAAGGAAAAGCTCCAGTATTCCCTGGTAGATAAATCTGTGATAGCTAAATGTATCTGATGGTTGTAGTAGCATTTTGCTAAACAACGTTTAGAGTTCCTTTAGTGCAAGTGCATAGTTGGCAGAACACTGTTGTTCCTTGAGACCATAAAATTCATATGCCTAAATAATGGAAACATAATTAAAATTACTGCTTTATTAATAGGTGGTTTGTGAGCTATGTGATACTCCACTCCAGGAAAATTGGAAATAGTACTAACAAACAGCTGTACTTGATGAACTGAAACAAGGCCTAGAAATTCAAAGTAAGTACAATCTATTACAAAGTGGGGAAAGCATCTGTATGGATCAGAGTATAAGTATGGGAATATAGGGATTTTGAATTAAAGCTCAAAGAATCTTGATTTCTAAAAATACAAATAGTCTTGTATTTTTACATAATTTTCTTTGCCACATTATACAGGAGATCACCCTTTAAAAGTTCTTAGGAAGGTGCTGATGACACTGAATTTTCAGGGGGACCTGTCTTTTAAGATGTAGCATTCCTAACACAATTCCATTACACAGGCAGTAGAAGGTGCTCTTGTAACAGCAAACGATGTTCCTTGATTGACTAGTTAGAGCTCAGAATCATCCTGCCCCTCATGTAGCCCAGCATCCTGTATTTCAAAGGCCATGGAGCCAAATGATTGCACAACCTAATTGTTTTTAATCAAGCAAGGCCAGTTTTACTTACATTGAAATGTACAGAGAGCTATACTTTTCAAAGTTTCAGTTGATCTCTCGGGTATCTTCAGACAAAGATTTCTAAATTGTATAAATGTATCCTGTTGTTACTGGGATTGCATTTGGGTTTATGTATGAAGAATGGTGTGAGGGATTTGACTGGGAGTACAGAAATAAAGGTCGGTATCATACATGTATTTCATGCAATACTAGTGTTGGCATAGCCCCTATGGTCTCAATACACGAGAGGCAATTTTTGTAGGATTTCCTTACTATTGCCTGGGATAAGAAGTTATTGGATAATAGTTTTTCAAAGTCTGTTCCAGGTCTTAACCTCACCTAGATCTTTCCATAGGGCTTAACCACTGTCCCAGCCCTTCTTCTTAAGCACTACCCAATGTCCTGATAAGATCTGCCTCTAAAACACAAACACTACTGGCTTTTCCATCTTGCCTTGACTCTCCCAAAAGTTCAAGCCTTTCATAAATTCTTCAGCAGGATACTTTTGTGATGTGGGGACTTACCCTGTTGCTTTTGCTCACTTTCTCAAGTCCTCTACCTCCGGCAGTTGGCTTGTCCTGCACCCCTGCAAGTTCTGACAATTAAGATGGTGCACAATATTTCTTTTAAATAGAGTACAAAAGCTAATTTCTACTATATATATGGTTTTTCTATGTATCCATTAGGATAGATCAGTGTGAAGCAACTTTTACTGTTTCACAGTGTCAGCTGTTTGGAAATCTATGCTTGCAGTCTTCAAGAATGGGAGCTATGGTTTTTTTTAGTTAACGGTGATGGAGGAAAACTCAACCATTTTTTAGTTGTTTTAACACCCTATCTGGTAGTGGAGAATATGTTTGTATCTGTGCATTGCTGCAGTTCTACAAGAAGGCTGGTGCTTTCCAAGCCCTTTTATGTTCCTAGGTAAAATAAAGCGTGCAATTGTAGAAAAGAGCTTGCAACTGAACAGTTGTTGAAGGTTTCTGATTCCAATGGTTGGGATGTGGATCTCGGCATTCAGAGAATGAGGTTCATGGAAGAGAAACAGATAAGTAACACATGTTAAGTTATCCAGAACATTTAAAAAAAAAAAAAGTTAACATTTTCTTTAGACATTAATGGATGAATTTAACTGCATCCCTCCAAGATCTAAAACAACTTACAGCTGTTACTTTCTGGAGGAAGATGCCTCCACTATTTTAATTCTGACCATGCACTGGAAATGCTGGTACATTTTCACTTGCATTTTAGTATCAGTATACCAATACTACTATCATTATTGTCTAAGTAAGTCTCTTTTGTGGACTTTTATAGTTCATGATGCTTCCCTGTGTGAAGAAAGCACAGTGCCTTTTTGCTAGGCTTCAGTCTGCCAGAAGGTTTTAGCGTCGTTTTGATATATATGAAACCCAAGTTAAAATTAAAACTCATCCTTCTAATTACGTAACAGTAAGTTAGAAAATGCTGGTAAATGCAATTTTATGGGCTTAGTAGGTAGTGAAAGGACCCTGATTATTAGGACTAAGGTGTATGAGTTTGGGCAACTACATTTCTATTCACCTACCTAGACAAATGCAGCCTCATTTTCAGGGGTGTTTGAGCACCTGTAATGAGGTGGAGCAGCAGGAGGTCAGTAAGAGTGAAAACCTGACCATTTTATGGTGAGCGCAGATTGCCTATGAAAACCTGCATTACATTTTCAGCCCAAGGTGCTTATTTGCATGCAATTAATTAGGAACAGTTTAGTTAAAAGATTATTTACATAACTTTTTAACTAACACCAATGTCTACCTGCAGAATGAAGCTAGCCTTTCCCATTAAATGGGTTTAAAAATGTAGAATAATCTACCTACCATATTTTAATGATCTTGGACAAAGTCTCCTAAATTTATTGTAATACGAGTAAGCGCTGGTGAGATTACACTAACAATGTGATCCTTTATTGGCTTGTTATCTTGTTCTGTTGTAAATTAAGACACTTGAATGCTGTAGACTTGAAAATGGGCCATCAAAGAGAGTCACGCAATTAGCAGCACAGATGTGTCAAAGCAGTCTGGAAAAAATCTGAATGAGGAGCTGGGCAATAGGTAAATTTTATCGTGTGTACTGAAATCCCAGACTCTCCGAGCTGGTGGCCACTGCCAGCTGGAGCAGTGTCATACCAGGGACCTGCATCATATATGCTGAAGTACTGAATCTGGGCTGGCAATCTGTGGTAGACCTTTGGTCTCTTACCCAGGCTGCATGTAACTGTTATTGCCTGTATTTCTACTTACTTACCTTGCTTGCTTTTGGTTTTCTCTCTTATTAAACATGAATGAAGTAATACAACTTTCTTTTCTTGTAACTTCAAAGCAGTCTTACAGCCTTGCAAAAGTGACAGAAGAGTTACTGCAGAAGCAAGTCTTGGTCTATTTTTTTCTGAAATTTAAAGCTACATATTCTTAGAATCGTAAAAATAATTTTAGCTGGCACTAAGTTACACTTTCTAAACTGATGCTTGTTCCCATTTGAGTAGCACCATCACAGAATCTATTTCAAGGTCCCTTATTTGATCAGGAATAATCTTGCCTTGCCTCAGCTGTCTTTACAGCTGAGATCAAAGTATTTTGGGTATCTTCTACAACTGTATCTCTTGATTAGTTACAAGTGGCAAGACAAATCTAACAGATACATGCTTAAAGAAGCCCCAGACATTGCAGGTATTAATTAATACATAAGAACTTGTCAATGATATTTTAAAAGCAAAAAGGAAACTGATGTTTTGAAGTCAAGATTTCAAAAAAAAAATCAGCAATTTTGGTGCTGCATTTTCCACACATTATCAACTAGAGACAGTTTAAATACAGAATATTTTCAGGAATTGTCTAATAAACACTGTTGAAAGTGCCACAGTTTGTCCACTCAAAACTAATGTAATCTTAAAACCTGATTTCAGTAATGGAATCATATCTAGATATAGTGAGAAAACATCAATACACTTCTAAAATCCTTTTCTTTATGATTTTATGAGGGATTTAATTTTGAATAATAAATGTAACTATCTACAATTAAATGAAAAATATCAACTTGGCTTTTTGTAGTGACATTGTTTCATTTGAAAAGGGGATCTTTTCTGGGCAATGAAAAAAGTATCCTGAGGGGTACTGCAGGGTAAAACATTCAAGGCATACTTCCTTTTTATGCCGGGGAACTTGGAACAGTAAACCTAAGCATACGAAGTACTTCCATTTCCTTAAGCACTCACACAGTCTTCATTAATATAGTACTTGACCTCTCACAGTCTGTGGCGTGTAGGAGTTATCCATGTGCTGGTAAGGCAGGGAAGGACCACTGCCCAGTGAGACCAATAGGGAAATTCAGGCCCAAAGAGGAGATCGGCCTTAGTTCAGGTTGCTGAAGATGTCTGTGACAGAGCAGGGAACCGAAATCACTTCGGATCACAGATCAACACATAGTTAGGGAGATGTGGTTACTTTCTAAAGCCACTTAAGTTAAGGTCTCATTTTTTCAGCTTCCTGTGCACTCCTACTACATACCTCTCACATAACAAAAGCAAACATCAGAAGAAAATATCAAACCCGTACTTCTATATGAAAGAATATTTTAACAACGGAGAAAATGTTACCTACCTTCTTATAGTTGTGAAACGATTGACATCCTACTTAGGGATAAAGTAAAAAACCTACCCCAAACCTGTGAGAATATATACTGAAAAGCTTAGACCATAAGGTGAGTACTTTGAAGTGTTCTGGTGCAGAATGTGCAAGTCATTGCCAATTGCAAATGCAACATCTGTTACATTTAAAAAGTAATCTATGCCGACTTTTACATTATAGATACAAGATGAAACTAAGCATTTGCTAAACAACTTTGAGCTAAACTCATCCATTGCTAGCAAACAGGAAATAATCAGATTTTCTTCAATTATATAGTTTTAGGAAGTACTGCCAGCTGTGCTGTCAAAGCACTGAATAGTGCCATGCTAGAAGCCATGTAATTAATTGCACAAAAAAATCAGATTATAGCTTGTTAAAACCATTACTTTTTCACACCTGAGATTATTGCTTTTTGAATTAACCAGAAGAACAGGAAGGCCTGGTTTCAAGCACTGCTTTAAATCCTATGTTTGCAGCAGTATTTTATTATAAACACTGAAAATTCAGCTCATCTAAATTAAATAGGATTCTCTGTTAGGATGTTCAAAACAATTCATTAAAACAGCATCCAACATTTTAGCTCATCAGTGCTGATCCACCTGATCTTCTGTCCAAGGATCCTTAGTCTAAAGCCTGTTCTCTATCCTTTTATTTGTAGCTTTTGTCTCCTATAACCAGTTTACACAAGGATCCAAACAGTCTATTCCCTTTGTTGATAGTGATGTATTACAACGTCAGTTCTCCATATAATACATGTTCACTTTGAACTGCCTGAGAACTGTAACAAGCAAATGCGTCGAAATATATAACTTTACTGTGGAGATACTTTTGCAGTAACCCAATTCTATCTCCCATAAGCTGCAAGAAAGTTGAACAAAGCACCAGCTCCGTTGTCAATTTGGTGTGGCAACAAAAATGTCTTTTTGGGATTGTAAAAGAACCCTGCAATGTTGGAAAAGGTATGGATCCATCGCCAAAGCTAAGGAGAAGGCCACTGACATGGCAGTTAAACATGAGAAAGAGGCTTTCAGAAAACCTGACTGTTTAATATGCCTTGGGACAAAAAACTGCCAGCCAAACATCATGCCCACTCTGGTTTGCGAGGAGCTGAGAGCATCCACTTCTTTCATGCTTTCATCCCCATCCAGTGCTGTTGTGTTTATTGCCATCCACACAAAGCCACTTGCAGATGAATCAATGGAGATGGCAGTGGCTTTGGGGTCCAGTCGTACTTTGTGGTTTTGAGGGAGGACGGAAGAGCGAGTCTGTTTGCATTTATGTTCTAAATGTGATTCTTTATTTACAGCCCACTGCAGTTGTGCTCATTAATGATGGTACACATTACAGACTGAAATCTGTGCCAACAAGTTTCCATAAAAATTTTTAAATAAAAAGAAGAGAAAAGGAAATTTAGAATTGCATGACCACATGTCTAGTCAGTTGTTTCTTAACTGAAGCAAAGATTGGTGCTTTGCAAGGCACAGAATTCCAGATTCAACAGGTATTTCCCTAAATGAACTACCCTGTTCTTTTGCACAATATACAGACATTATCCCTTTAATAGCTTTGGCCTTTAGGATGGTACAGTAACCCACACATCCTCAGGTGCTTTGTTTGGCAGGACATTTGAAGAGAGAAAACATGACAGCTAAAATGATAAATTCACTAGGAGAATCATTCCTGTCTCCTAAAAGACAACCCCCCTCGTTACAGGTATAGTCACTGCACTGACATCTTCTAGTGGTTGAAGTTATGTTCATGCTTAAAGTAGCTTGAGCTTATGCAAATGATGCACTGCAATACGAACAGGGCTTTGGCCTCTGCTGCTTTAAACACAGGACTGGTAGGGACCAGTACATCCCCACGCCTACAGCACAGTTTCCATTTGCTTTTTTCCATGCGTATTCTTTGCACAATTCACTCCTTAAATGGATCTCTCATTCCACCAGCCATCTCTCTCCCCACAACAGATATCCGTCAGAGGACAGATCATCACGAAGGGAAAATAGCCAGTGTGGTTTTTTTCTTAGATGGATTTTTGGCAAATGGGCAGACAGTTTAGAGCATAGATGTTGTGAAATGCAGTTACCAAGTCACAAGGCATTTTCCTTTTCCTGATCAACTTGCTCCTTTCAAGCCTGTCTGATACAGAGGTTGTGGTGCAGCTACCTCATGATGTCTGTCCCCTCTAGAGCCATGTCACTCAGACTGCCGTCTTTGCCATGTTGCAGCTGATATGTTTTGCTTGTGCTTCCAGCACCCTCCTCCTATTTTTGAAAATTACTTTCATCATCCTGGTATCTGGGTGACCAGTGTAGTTCTGGTGCTTTGAGTGTGCAGCCTGTTCTAGCACCAGCACAAGGGAGGAGAGGGAGCACCAGACAGAGAAGTTTAAGGAAGATTCATTGGCCTTTGCAAACCAAGTGCAGTATTTGTTATGAACAGACATAACTAACAGCACTGGTCAGAGGCAGACAAGAGTCAGGAGAATGCAGGCATTGTGTAAGCACCACACACATTTCTGTCACAGTCGGATCCTGATGTCCAACACCCCCTTTGACCTCACGTTCAACTTTCTTTTGAGTACAACCTGCCAGTCATGTTCCACTGGGCAGTGTGTTTGCAGTGTGCAGGGTGACTTCTGAGGACATTGCTGACATAATTAAGACATCTCAAAAACTGGGCAAGCTTTAAACCTTCACATCTGGAAGCACTAGATGTGTGCTTGAAAGTCCTCTGATGTCTTGCAGAAATCCATATTGGCTGTATCTTGTCTCAGTTTTCCAAATCTTGCTTTAAAGTGAACAGAACAGGAGGAAGTTTATTTTGCGCTGAACATGGGTATGAGTCTAGTTCAGGACTTTGTAATTAGTTAGCTTATTTCACAGAATGCTGCATGTGGCGTGCAGAAAGTGATTGCAAAATGAGTAATAAATTAACCTGTAAAAAATGTGAAACTTTGGCTCATGACAGATTTCCAAACAAAAGTGCTGGACGTTGGATGTTATTTTGATTTTTAACACCTGCAAGCACATGGAGATTTATTTCTCCACCACACTCCTAGCCTGAAGCCACAGATGTATTTTGCTCATATTGCAGACAAGCTTATCTGGAGTTTAGGGTTTAACTTCTGATTAAGCTTTCAGGTGCTAATGCAACAACAACAATTATTTTAAGATGGGTGGTTGTACCTATTCCAGTTAGGCTGTGCTGCTTCAGCAAATTTTTAATTCTCATGTATGCATTTCTTTTGTAGCTTATCTTGGCATTACAAGAAACATTCTTCATGAATCTCTTGAAATCCCAGCAGTCTTCTCCTATATACATCTTTTACATACATTCTTATAAGAAAGAGTTTCTGACAGGCTGTAAGAAGTCTGGTAATATTATCTCTGACCTGGACATTAAAGGTTGTGCAAGTGAGCTGTGAGAGGCTTTTCCTTATTTTCCTATTCCTTTTTACCCAAACAATTGGCTCAGTCAGCTTGCAGAAAGCATCATGGAACTATCACATATAACGGCTGAATTTAGGACTCCCATGATATTGGACAGAGAGTGAATTAGTGAATTGATCTCACTACAATGATATGGTAGATTTTTGTTTGCAATATATTAAGACATGCTTTTTGTTTTAATATATTTTTGTTCTCCTTTTGCATTCAAACTGTTCCCAGCAATTAGAGAAGAACATTGTAAATTCTCTTCTGATTTATGGAACCTTAAAGAATTTTCTTCAGTGGAACTTATCCTGCTGGTTGTATGGTCAACACATGTTAAACACTTGCTCTGTAAAAGTACTGCTAAGCTCATTAAACTCAGAAGAAAACCCCAAGAATATAAAAGAAGCTAAAGTAGTAATCTAAGTTTAAAATAAATTTAGTGGTTTTCTTTATCTTAAAAATGTGGTGTTAAAACAGAATGGATGACTTAAAAACATCTAATTTTTGGTAGATTATGCTTCAGTTTTTTAAAACCAGAATTGTAGTTATCATAAATGAAAATCTATAATGCACACACACATTTAACTAAATATGATAAGGCCTACAGAATCACACTGTGATGGATGTGCAGACACACATGGACAGACAGAGGAACCCAGCGCTGCCATGCCATGTTTTTGTATATGCAGGCACTCAAAAGAGTGCTTGCTTTTTAGGGGCCATTTGGGAAATATAATTTGCAGTCTTCAGGTGCCCACTCTGTGGCTGCAGGGATGATAATTTGGTGATATTTTGGTCATCTTGTGAAACAAAGTCAGCAGAGATACTGGGACTGCTGCCACGTAAACATCAACATGTAATCTGTAATAAATTAGCAGTAACTTTCATAGGAGAGACAAAAATGGCACCCCCCCCTGCCTTTGAAATCACATGAAATACATGACCACTGTACAGATAATTAGGTTTGATACATATTTCTAGGTCCCAAATCAGTGCATATTTAATAGCAGCTATAACTTCTGGTAGCTCTCAGTCGTTTATGGGAAAGAATTTGATAGTGTTACTCTAGTTCTTGGGGGCACGTGTGCTTACACCCGCACCTTCCCCTCGTGCCTTTGATGTTACGCAGTGGTTTTGGAAGATGCCACGTTGGCTGAATAAGCAGTGAGTGCTGTGCCAGGACATGCTTAGGATTTGGCTACTGGTGGGCAGCAGTATAGGTACAAGTGCCTACCTCTAGTTACAGTGAGGGCCTCTTTCCCAGGGGTCTCTGTCAGTACCGTGAATCTTAAATAGTAGCACAGTTAGGCAAACTCAGCCCATGATAAGGATGCAGGCAATTCTGGGCATTCACCTCGACTCAGATGGCTCCATTTGAATTTTGAAAATGCATACAGCTGCCGTGTGCATTATAGTTCTCATCTGCAAAATGGAGGTAGCACTGTCGTCTCCTGCCCACTCCAAAGCGGATGGTGAAATAATGCTTTTTAACTTTGCTCTATTGCTAGGATTTGTGCTTGTTATTTTAATTACTGTATCTAGTTTAAGTAGGGACTTTCCTCTCTATGATCAGGCCTTCTATTATTTTTTAAAAAAACAGTTTATTTCCTTGTCTTAAATTTTGTTTAAAAATGCTGTTCAGATTTGTTAACAGTTGGTCGCTTATCTTGGAAAACAAGTTTCAAAAAGACATCCAAATAAAATGTTTTTGTGCAACTCTTTAGACTGCAGATACAAAGTGAGTGACCTGTAGCCTTTAATTAATAGACACAATTCACTACTTATTGAATTGCGAATTTAATTGTCAGTGCTGTAAGAATTCCAGAAATAACTGAAGATTTAAATTCCTACAAAAATATGTTACCAAGTTGTGCTGCCTCAAATCTGCAAAAAGAATGCTTTTGTTTATACAGCCCTTAGAGTGATTCATCCACATATTTCTAAATACAGCTGATGTGGGTTTTTGCTAAGGGAAGAGGTTCTCTTCAGACCTTGATAAAGGCTAAACCACATCCATCTCCGTGCAGATGCACAGGAAAGAAATTACAGTCTCCTGGAGCATATAGAGAAGAACAACTGAAGCTGTTCGTTTCAGGTGGAGTGTGAACTTACCTCCACGACTAGATACTGGGGTGGCCAGACAACAAAGAGAGCTGGCCTTGTTCTAAGAGTTTCATACCTTATTAGAGGGATTATACCTCAGTGTACAGTTCAGCCATGCAAACTGAAAAGTCAGAAGAAAACATCATTTGGGTTGCACTGAATACAAAGTTCTTTGATTTGTTTTCCAACCTGAAAAATCTCTGAAAGATTTTTGTGGAAAATTCAACAGAATTGGAGCAATGTGTTCCTGCCTGGACCACGTCTAATAGGAACGAAGGAAACAAAGGAGCCAGCTTGCAGAACTTGTGGAGATGGGCTTGATGGCAGTGCTAGTGCCATCTCCCTTTCATCCAGGCATCTGATAACCAGGGTGCACGTAGGCTTGACCTGCCTCTCTGCCTCATGGGGTTTGAACTTACCTCCTCTGCAAGAAGTACCGTGGGGAGACTTGACTTTAGACCATGCTGCTTGGGAAATGAGTTCCCTAGTTAACAAAGCTGAGCCGTCTCACAGTCCTTTTAAGTCATTATTACCTCACTAATGGGGGCCTCAGCATCAATGGTTCCAATCTGTGGGTCTGCTCCTCCTGTGCTGCTTTGCTTGCTGATGTCTGCAGTCCCACATACCTACCCTGTTCTTTGGACTGGCCTACCCTTTCTTCTAATTTCACTCCCTCTCCCCCCGCCTCTGAGTACTGCTGCTCCCCTTCTACTTTGTTTAATCCTTGTCCTCCTTTGCTTTTGTCATCCCACCAAAACAAGGGAATGACAACTGGTGAACAGCAGATCATGAAGTCACAACAGAAATTACACAGACTGGGATTTTCCAGCATGAAGTGCTTCACTGCCATACATTCAAACTCATCTAAGACCTTTGTTGTTTTTTTTTTCAGCTATGTCATCTGGGAAAAATTGTACTTGCATTTGCGTTTTTCAGTTATTCCTTGTCCTGTTGTCGGAGAACTGCCTGTTCTCTAGTTATTTGCATACTGCTGTTCTCTCTGTTTCTACCTGCACGTTGCACTGTATTCATTCCAACGCTGTGATAACAGAGCTGCCCATTTGCTGCACTGAGGTGGAGTGGGCCACTTCACCTGACAAAGTACAGTAGGGATGTGGTGAGAGTACAGAGCTCTTAAGACATACTGAACATGCACCAGAGAAGCCTGAAACAGTGTTTTGCTCTTGTAGTTGCCCTGTGAAGGTACTGCAGCTCCCCACACCCAGTACCATAATGCAAGATTCGGCACAAAGAAGCATGGATGGTTTCAGGACTGATTAGTGAAACAATCTGAAACCAGTAGCTGCACAGGCAGGAATTTGTGCAGGGATACAAGAAAGCAGCTTATATTCCATATTGCTTATGAAAAAGGCAAAAAGTCCAAATCAACTAAATAAGCTCCCTAAAGCATTTCCTGTTATTCATAGAAGTTCTAAGACACCAAGTTGCAAAATTAAGCACCTGATTTGGGAAGTGCCAGTCATAAGATTTTCTGGCCAACCTCAATGCCTCTGAATTATGATTCAGTTCTGCAAGTATTTTGGCCCACATCTCATTTACAGTGCATGACTTATATGTACAAAAGAAGAGGATTTGGTTTTGCGAATGAGGCGTTCATCTGATGTAGATTGAATGAAGACCATGCGATGGTATCCTACAAGGGTAATAGTGTCCTAGACTTTGTCTGCAGTTTATTACAATATCTCCTGCTGAAGAGAGGGTTTATTGCCCATCCCAACCTAGGTGTTGCACAGAAGATCCAGGTCAGCAAACACATACCAACCACATTCAAAAGCCTTTTTTCTGAATTAGAGCCCCAGCAAATGATGCTGACCACAGTATCTTTTCTTCAAAAAATAACTTCTGATGATGATTTTGATTTGGAGAGGTTTCAGTTTCACATTAAATAAAATACATCTATAAACTTTGATTACTCTTTCCATACACCATTGCCAATGTTCATTTTTAATATCTTTTCACAGCCCCTTTTCCATTGCATTTAAGCTGCACATTTTTAAAGCAAAGCCTACCATCCTAAATACTCCCTTGGCAGCTGCAGCTAGCAGCTCTCATAGAACAGAGGTACCCAACACTGCACTTGGAAAATGTGTTTTTACTGATCTACTGATGATGTGTAAAAAGTGATGTGGCAGGTCTTGCTGAAGGCCTCAAGCTGCCAATCAATGGAAGCAGGCATATGTACCAGTAATTGTTTAGATATCCAATTATGTTTGCTACCAAATGGGTGAAGGGTCTTATCAAAGTGTCCTATCTAATAGAAAGCAAAATAGATTACATGCCAGGATCAGTAGGTGGTTGAAATATATCACGTTGTTCCCGTGAAACTGTCTCTTACTGGTGTCTAATGTTTAATTGTGAATAATCATATGAAAGATTCTAGTACCATTCCTCACTATCTGCTTCTGATTTCATGGAGTTTTATTAAATTCAGATCAGCAAGGTAGGGTAGCAGTGAGGAGTTTGAACCTTGTGCTCACCTGTGCCAGACATTGCAACCAGACAGAGCTGGTTTGCACCACTAGCTGCAGAAGGGTGTTTTATTTTTCCAGAACAGAAGTGGTTGTCATGGCAGTAGCAATACTGTCAAGCCAAAGATGAAGCTTTTTCAGTTTTTCTGCCTCTGAGAGATCCTAAAGAGGCTGGAGAAGAATATGGGAATAGAGCTTACACATATGGTACTTCTACCTAATATTTTGCCAGCCTCCAGCTTTCTGAATCATATAAGGTTTCTGTATAATTCAGAAAACCCTTAACCTGTGCATTTGCTGTAGCTGCCGATTGGTTCATGTAAAATTTTAGCATCCACAGCATGTGCATCCTGTCGGAAGCAGATCTACAGCATGACAAAACACATCCATTGGTTTGCTCAGAACTTGGATCCT